>NC_048298.1:31741257-31863032 GCF_013100865.1 Trachemys scripta elegans | reverse complement strand
GCCCCCCCCCGAACTCCCGACCCTCCCCGTCTCTTGACTGCCCCCTCCAAAATCTCCCTGCCCCTTCTCCTGCCCCCTGGCCCCCTTACCCCGCCGCTCAGAACATGGTGTTGGGCTCTGTGCGGAGCCGGACACGTGGCTGCGCTCCCCAGCACAATACACAACCCGCTCCCTGCCCCTGCACAGTGCTGCGGGAGCGGGGCGCTGGGCTGCAGGGGAGGAGGAGCTGCCCAGGCCCGATGCAAACGGCCCGGCAGGCCAGCCGGCTCAGAATGCGCGGGGGGGGGGGAGGAGGAGCTCTACAGCTGCTCCGGAGTCCAGCCCAGCAAGCTGCGGGGGCTGACTTTCCAGCAGCCCTCCCAGCCGCGCCTCGCTCTGCATGGGGGGGAAATCCCGGACATTTTTAGTGATTTACAAATTCCCCCCCGGACGCTATTTTTAACACAAAAAGGAGGACATGTCCAGGTAAATCCGGACGAATGGTAACCCTACACAATACTGTCAACACATCTAGGTTTGTATAACAAATCTATCTGTATTTCGTCACTACAGGGTATATTAATTCATAATTAGATATTTATTTTATGACGGAAGAATGACTGATTCCTTCCTTTCAACAGGTTCATATATAAATAACAAGTTTTAAAAACATATAGTATTACATATTTTTCAAAACTGTGGGCCTGATTCTCATTTATACCAAGGTCCCTTTGTGGCTGTAAGACTCACCCCCTGCAACCAAGCAGTGAGACCATGGTGTATCATGGGAGAGGCAATCCAACCAGGGAACCTGGCCTTTGGAAAACAATGGGAGCATGAGGTACCATGGCAGCATTTCAAAAGAAGAAACATTTCACCAAAACCTTGAAAATTTCGGTGTAAAATTTTCACCGGGATTTTTTTTCATTGACATTTTCCCTGGACCCCTGCCTCCATTTTCTGACCAACTATCCTGCTGGACACTTTCTACTCCCTACTTCTCACTTCCTTACCCCAAAACTCCCGTGGGCTCCTGAGGGATGCAGGGAGAGCTCTGCCGTCCCTGCAGGCAGCTTTGATTGGCTGCTCTTCCCCTGGAGCCTGAGAGTGAAGAAGGCGGCCAGTCAGATTTCGAATGGGCACAATTGAAAACGCCATGAGGACTGGAGGTTCTCATGCTATCAAGAGACTGAGTCTATGAGGGGCTAAAAACAATTACGATTAAATTGTGAGAGTTGGCAACACTGCTAAGAACCCTGCGCCGAGTATGGTGAGCCGTCTAGGAAGGCTGGGTGGAAGATGTGTGTTGCTTTGAAACTTATGCTAACAAATGAGACTCCCAAAAGGGGAGAATTATTGAGAAAACACTCGCATCATGAAGTGAGGAAGAAGAGGAAACTGAGGCAATAGATGGGCCAGAAGCCAGAGTGGGTAAGTCCCTGCTTCTGGGTCCATACTATCTCATTGATTTAACAGTGGTGTGCAACCAATAACTTTTATAATTAAATTACTAGATGAAAAACTGGTCATTTATGTCTAATAAGCCATCACATATTATTTACTTTTTTTACTCCTTGTGAAACATTCTTTTCCCACTCTGGACAGAAATAACTGCTGAACCTGCTAGATAAGAACATACTGGGTCAGACCAAAGGTCCATCCAGCCTAGTATCCTGTCTTCTGACAGTGGTCAATGCCAGGTGCCCCAGAGGGAATAGACAGAACAGGTAATCACCATGTGATCCATGCTCTGACATCCATTCCCAGATTCTGGCAAACAGAAGAACAGAAGCTGTGATAAGTTCTTCAATTGTTAAACTTTTAATGGAACCAAACCATGATTATTCCTTAAGATTTACTACAGTCACTTATCTTTTGAGTGAATAAAGTGCTATTAATTGCATTTATATGCTTTAAATGAAGTACGTTCGATGCTTTTAGCTGATGACTTTCCAGCTAATTTGCATTATAATGAATAAAATCCTAAAGATCTAAAATATGGAGGAGAACTAATGTGGTCAATATGCAAATATATATATAAATTAGATATTGTATAATTTCACTTTAAAAGGCAGACAATGAAGAAAACTGTAAAACTTAATTAAAATTAACATTTTATTGCCCTGAATTCCAGCAAATCCAACATCAATTAACATACCCTTTGCAGTACAAAGTTTACTTTTCCTTGCCTGTTGTATTGGGAATATTTAAACTATGATGAGTACCACCTAGGCTAAATTCCAAATCATTTTAATAGAATAACGTCCATAAATTATCAGGTAGCAGCATTTCTTCCCTGACATATCTTGTTTAGTCTGTCTTACACAGCTTTTGCAAAAATTTAAGGTGTAAGTCAATGATTCAAATTAAAGTAACAAATGCTATGATTTGTAAACTGTTATGTACATGTGGTAGCATCAAAACTGACATTATTTCTAAACAGTTAGCTGTCTTAGATACTATTTGCCATGAAAATGCAAACATTTATTAAAATCACTCTTGGATGGTGCATTCTTGTGAAGGAAAGCGATGTCAAGTTGCAGAATGTCATTTGTTATGAGCAGATGTTAATAGGAACAATTATATCAAGACCCATGAATTAAATATTGACAGAACAATCCTGGTAGATGAATTTATAAAAGCAGCATGGTGTCTGATTAATAATTAGCAGATTGATGTAGTCGTGTTTCTTTGCATATGACAGCAAACAGACTATCAAGTTTATTTCCCTCATTTTAATTCATGTTATTTCCTAACATTTGAACCAGGACATTTCTCACTGAAGTAGCAAACTGAGTTAATGCCTCTCTTAAGCAGTTCAAACATTTAGGTTTGTTCTTATTTTGTTATTGAAGCCTGCTACAACTAATTCTGTCATTACCAACATTCCTACAAAACCAACTCTTCTGAAGCCAGGTAGCGATGCTATCTAGAAATCAAGCTTTTGGAATAACACAAAGCAATAGCAAAAGAGCGACTTTACCTGCTACCAAAACAGGAAAGCATGTTAGTCAAAGCAGAATAGGATTCTTTTAATACAAGGAGATATCATTCCCTTAGCAAAAGAAAATTGGCACATCTACACAGTTCTCTTTCCTTTTAATAACTTTAACCTTTTATAAGAAGATCGAGAGTTTTCTAAATGGTGCTAGCTGTGTTCATAATCAAAATAATTAGAGACTAGCTGTTGCATTGATTTCAAGAAGGTAGGTAGTCTTAACATATTGTTTCTTTGAAAAAAAAACCCTGTTTTTCTACTTAAAATGTCTCTCAGAGCAAATAATTATCCACTCTCTTTAACTTTACTTTGATGCCTCCTAGGTTTAATACATTAAATTCTGGGTCATAGAGAAGAACAGTACAAGCCGGTGATTATGTTAAGCAAAACTTTTAAATAGCTTTTGTTGTTCTTATATTCATGCCTCACATAATTCCGTCTTATTTGTCTCCCACCTTCATGTCTGCTCCCCAGCACATAAAGCAACCATTGCCCACAGTCACTGTACATCAGAGGAGTCAATTCACTTAACAATATCAATAGTTGCTTGAGCTCTAGAAAAATTTCTTAACCTGGCTGATATATTCAGTAGAAAGGCTGACCTGCTGCAGAGTCCCCAAACCAAAATCAATAGTAGCTCTGCAATGTTAAGCTGAGAAGCCAGCTGAAAAGAGGACAGCACATACAGATAAGCACCTCTCTTCTGAAAGTGCACTCTTCCTGATTCTCAGAACCTTTTACCTGACTAGCAGCAAAAGCTCTGGACCATGATAATGCTCTTGTGCAGCTCAGTGTGATGGCGTTTGAAGGGCTCAAGGCTTGTCTTCTGGACTGGGTTAAAAAATACTTTCAGGAATTGATAGTAGGAAAAGCTTTATTGGCTTGAATCAAAGACAATGTCATTTGGTAGCGGTAAAATGTTTTTACCATTAGAAATTTGTTTAGCTTATGTGAAATGAACAGAAGATCTCAGCCTGTTTCATCATGAACACCATGATAACTTACCTTAATTGATATCATTGTTAGCACACATATCAGAGAGGGAAAGACACTCAGGATGAGCTACTCTTTCATCCCCTATAGATGACCCCTCCTGAAGAAGAGCTTTCTGTAAGCTCAAAACATATCCCCTCACGCACTTTGGCCCCCTCCAAAAGTCACTTTAGTGGGGGATGGCAGAGTCAGCAATAACAGGCGTTTAACTTTGGACTGTCCAACACATGGTGCCACAAATAGTGGCTGCCCACCAACCCTACTATTTCTATGCCCTGACAGATACTTCCTCATTTTCAACTGATTTTCGGTTTCTTTCATCCTTTCTACAGCTGAAATCAGATGGGAGGATCTGTCACTCTGTGTGCAGTTTATGAGTCAGAACTGGCTCAGACCTTTTTTTGACTGTTGCTGCTTTTGGAAAAGCACCTTCGATATGTAGAATTGAAAGGCTTCTTTGTATAAAAAAAGGGTAGCCATGAAAAGGGTAACACCTCTTAACTAAACAAGGAAAGACATCTCCTCATTTACAGAAAATGACTCTTCAGCAGGGAGTGATGACTTTCTAAAGATCAGGGCCCAAATCCTGTTTGCTTTATGCAGGCAAGGAGTCCCATTGATCAATGAACTACTCATCTGTATCAGGCTAGTAGGTTTTAGCCTACAGCTAATAATAATATTGCAGTTCAAATACTGTGAATTGGCCAGTGACTGCCACTACAGTTCTTTGGAAGTTCTTAGATTCTAGGCAGTCCTGTAACAATTCCCTGTCTGAATAACATTTCTTAGCTGATTCCTCTAGTGCAGGGGTCGGCAACCTCTGGCACGCAGGCTGATTTCTAGTGGCATGCTGCTGCCAGCCAGGGTCCCAGCTGCCAGCCCCACTCAGCCCGCTGCTGGGCTGAATTATGGAACCCCAGATCAGCAGTGGGATAAGCTGCTCAGCCTGCTGCTGGTCTGGGGTCCCGTCCGCCGGCCCCGCTCAGACCGCTGCCAGCCTGGATGAACATAACTCGGGCCGGCAGCAGGCTGAGCAGGGCCGGTGGCTGGGACCTTGGCTGGCAAGGGGCCTGTGGCCAGGACCCTAGACCAGAAGCGGGCTGAGAGGCTCATTCCACTGACGGTCTGGGGTCCCGGCTGCTGGCCCAATCAGCCTGCTGCCAGCCCGGGTTCCATCCATCCAGGCCGGCAGCGGGCTGAGCGGGGCCAGCGGCTGGGACCCTGGCTGATAGGGGCTGGCGGACGGAACCCCAGACCAGCAGCGGGCTGAGTGGCTCATTCCACTGACGGTCTGGGGTTCCGTCTGCTGCCCGCGCTGCCAGTCTGGCACGTGAAAACTTTTACTGGCACGCGAAACCTTAAATTAATGAAGACTTGGCACACCACTTCCCAAAGGTTGCCGACCCCTGCTCTAGTGTGATGAGCTCTTCAAGCAAAAGCTGTTTTTGGCTTGGTCTGAGAGGTATTAGAGGTTGGTGTCCACAGAAAACTAATTTTAGTTAAGAGTAAAGATGAATCCTTTGGGGGGAAGGAGAATTCTGTAATTATCCTCTGCTCCTAGGCCCTTATCTTACAAACACTCAGTCTTGCCCCAGAATTCAAAAATCATGAGTTAGGCCTATGGTTCTTAGTCTGTCCTTCTGACTTGAACTCCCCCTTACCCACTCCCAGTGCATGTTTGCAGTATTGCCAACTCATAAAGTTATGATGAGTAGGGCAGTTTTTTATCCTTCTTCAGGAGCTCTCACTTGATGATCTAACTGAGATCTGGGCCCCATTGTGTTAGGCACTGTACAGTCACATCTTAAGAAACAGTCTCTGCCTCGTCCAGTGCAAAGCAGGATGATGAGTTTGTGATATGGGACTAGCAGCTGGAACTGGGATGCGCCAGACTCATCCTACCAAACATCCTTTAGTTTACAACAATTTTTAATCTTTGCTGTGCTCAGCAGGATCCAAACTGATGAGCTACAGGTGAATAGCTCATTAATAGTACCCTGAAGTATCCAATCCCCCAGAAATGCTAATGTGACTCCTTCCCAGAATAAGTCCTGCTGCCTGGAAAGATACGTTTATTAGATCAAGTTCTGACCTTTTCAGAGCTTAGGCAAGGTCTGCCACTCTCTAGACCACACTCTCTAGGCAAAGTCTCCCACATGTGGCTCTCAGATTGAAGAACTCTGACTGCTGCACTTCATTTTTAAAGGGACAGCTCCAATTAACCACATACAAATAATAAAAATGGAACACTTGAATAATTGTACAATGTCCAATTTCACTTCTATATACGCTGTTTTACAATATTAAGTGCCTCAAACAATTATTCCATGGTCTTAATGTAACTCACATGCTGCTACATAATACACATTTGACTCTATTTCTCTCAAAGAAAGGGAGAGAAACAATGGGAAAGAGACATTGATTTTACCTTGAATCCACACCTCTATCCATGTGTTGGGTAGGATAACTCAGCTAGAAGGGTGCAGAAAAAAGGTGTGGCAGTTATAAGACCTGCTCAAGCTGTTTCTGAAGCTGTATAGAAAGTTTTCATTGTGGGCAATCTGCCTGCCAGATCACACCTAGTCACCCTCTGAGAGATGAGCCAATCAGTGTGCATGGGCAGTGGAGGGAAGGTTATAAATAGAGGTGTTAAAGACAGTCTGTGGACTTAATGACTGATCCATGTAGGACCAAGAGATATGACTTCTGTGAGGGACAGGGCTGTTCCAATTTGGGATTCAGGTGAGAGTATTCCAGATTTATTTATTAGAGAAGCTTTTTATTAGGATAGCCACCATGGTGTGTCTTATGACTTAGAGGGAGAGCTTGGAAGGGAGCATTTGTTACCTCTAGAGCAGGGGTTCCCCAACTTGGTTCGTGGCTTGTTCAGGGTAAGCCCTGGGCCGCAAGATGCTTTGTTTATTGAGTGGCCGCAGGTATGGCCCTTCGCAGCTCCCAGTGGCCGCGGTTCACCGTTCCCGGCCAAAGGGAGCTGCGGGAAGCTGCACAGGCCGGGCCACAGCTTACCCTGAACAAGCCGCGAACCAAGTTTGGGAACCCCTGCCTAGATACTACAAAGCCAATGGAATTTATATTTAGCTATTAGCTAACTGCTTTAAACAGGAATTTTACTTCAGTTAAAGAGAGAACAGGGGCAGAGCTGAGTGAGGTAAAGGTTTCTGAATTCGTATCTGACTTAGCTGGGCTTATGAGGAGAAGATAGTGCCCAATAGAGTGAGAGCCTTTTGGAGATCCAGAAAATGGATAATTTATATGCTCAGCCCAGTACCGTTATGGATACATGCTACACATTTCTATTTCACTGGTAATTAAGGACCAGTCAGCTATTAACGCAAGGGCTGGAATGCTCCTATCTGTGGAGACACCAGACTGCTTGTTTTTTTTAAGAGGGTTCTGAGGTGTTGGGAAAAGAATCGAGAGGCTGCCATTTTTCTCAAGAGCTGAAGAGCCCAGGTGACACACACTACATATTTTAACTGCACTGTAAAGGCTGAGAAAGCGTCTCTGAAAGAAGATCAGAGGAGAATGTATTTATGTGTGTGTGCTAAAGTATAGGAGTATAAATGTTATGTGGAACCCTACATTTAAATATTTAACAACAGCAAAGTGGGGGAGTCAGTATGGGGAACTCTAGTAGATTTACTAACAGATTTTGTTTAAAAGTTATTCACAGAATTCTAAGTACTATTTACAATGCTTTCTGTGTGCATTAAATGCTTGCTTTACTAAGGGTATGTCTACACTACCAGTTGGATCGGCGGGCAGCGATTGATCCAGCGGGGATCGATTTATCGCGTCTAGTCTAGCTGTGATAAATCAACCCCCAAGCCCTCTCCCGTTGACTCCTGTACTCCAGCACCGTGAGAGACACAAGCAGAGTCGATGGGGGAGTGGCAGCAGTTGACTCATTGTGGTGAAGACGCCACGGTAAGTCGATCTAAGTACATCAACTTCAGCTACGTTATTCGCATAGCTGAAGTTGCGTAACTTAGATTGACCCCCCCAGTGTAGACCAGGGCTTAGTGTATGTTTACACAATAAAAACAGTGCATGGGTTAGCTAACTTGAGTTAGCTTGAAACCAGCTAGTATGGGTAGCAATAGCAGTGCTGTCCAGGCTTCAGCACAGGAATACAAGCCCAGAATAGAACTTGGATATATTCTTGGCTTGCTAGCCTGCTTGCTGTGTAGACATACCCAAAGAAAATGTCTAGTATTCTCATTTTGAAGTTTACAGGGAACTATTGACATATTCTTATCAGGGTTTTACATAAATAGTTCTGAAAAGTCCTGAAAAGACAGATTTCTGACCTGTGCTTCAGCAAAGAGTTAAACAGAAGTGCTGGAAAAAAGGGAAGTGTAATAGAGTTGTATATAATATTGCCTTAGCCTTCCCCATTAAATTTACACTATTTTTTAAACAGCTAAGGGCTTGTTTTTACCCCCTTGTAGGTCATCAGCAGTGCTTGAACCCACAGCCTTCAAATCCCCTCCCCTTCAGCTATAGGAATAGTTGGTGTGAGGGAAAGAAAGCTGTTACTCTCTATATGGACCAGTGCATGCTGGGAGACAAACAAATACATTGGCAGTTGGTAACACAAGTATTTGTGAGACAGCTATGGACTGCTTGGCATCAGAATTACTGGTTACTGTTACAGACTCTGGGAGCAGGCTGTGATCTAGTGGTTACAGCAAAAAGTAACAAAGCTTTTGATTGTGTCATCTGTGGAAAATGAAAGGATCTCTGAATGTGAGAATGTGACTCTACCACTTGAGTTGATGAAGCAGAACTATTAGCATGGAAATAGTAGAAGTCTATATATATATGTTGTCTAGCGTCTAGAGTGACATTGCCATAGTGTGAGAGTTTGTGTTACGAGACAGTTAATTTGGCATGCTCCTTATGCAAGGCTGTGTGGCTCTGTTATATTAGAGACCTGCAATCTCTGCCCATCTCTGCATGAAGTGAACTTGTTAAAGCTCTTACTTAATGTCTGAAATTAGTAAATATTAGTTACTTGCCAAGGTATAAGACCTGGACTTATAAGAAGGGCACAGAAATATTGGCACCAGTCATTAGAGGAGCAGGAGTGGAACTAGTGGTCTCTGGGCTTGAAGTTTAGCACATCTTCAACTAGGGTACAGGACATTGCATGGGAGTGGGGAAGCTAGGTGAGAGTAAAACATATGAGGGGTGGAGCTTTTTTTTGTATCATTGTCAGATTGCCTGAAGCAGGGGCCAAAATCATGATAAACTGGTAAGAGTCAGCATCACTGATATACACAAACTTTTATGTTGTGAGTAGTAAAATGATCATACATGTCTCTGTTTCCAGGATGCAGTGATACTGTTCAGGAAAATCTTTTGTCACAGACATAGAAAGAAATGTGATGATTTAGGGAATCTGTCAGTGCAACTTATGAATTCTGGTCGATATGATGCTGTTACTATGAAAATCACTGTGTCATTGACTACCTCTGTGTATTTGGATTCCACCCATGCTGATAAGGGCTGTATGGCATCTCTGCCAGGTCAGGAAAAATGGAGAGATGTTAACTTCATGGACTGTTCTTTAACCAAACAATGAGTGTGCTAAGGAGGTTGGCCAAAGCTAGTTTCTTCAGCTTCCTTCTGAGTCTGGCTAAGTGGAGAGAGTGGAAAATTATCAGAAGGTGAAAAAAGGAACCAGGTGGTGTCGGTGGGCCATTGATCCCAGGAAAAATAATGTAGAGGCTGATATGGGAGTCAATTGATAAAGAATTAAAGGAGGATAATGTAATTAATACAAATCAACACGGGTTTATGGGAAATAGAGCCTATGAAACTTTGATATCTTTCTTTGATGAGATTACCAGTTTGGTTGATAAAGGTAACAGTGTTGAAATATACTTTGATTTCTGTGAGGCATTTAACTTGGTATTGCACAACAATTTGATTAAAAAGTGAAAACAATATAAAATTAACATGGCACATTTTAAATGGATTAAAAACTGGCTAACTAATAGGTCTCAAAATTTAATTGTAAAGGGGGATTATAATAGTAAATGGAAATAAAGAATGTCAACCACCCCTAAAGAATGGGGGACTCCGTCCTGGGAAACAATTACTGAAAAAGATTTAGGGGTTGTGGTGGATAATCAGCTGAACACAAGCTCCCGGTGTTATGCTGTGACCAAAAGAGCTAAAGCGATCCTAGAATGCATAAACAGTGAAATCTCAGGCAGGAGTTAGAGAGTTTATTTTAGCTTTATATTTGGTGTGACCGCTGCTTGAATAATGTGTCCAGTTCCTGTGCCCATAATTTGTCTGATAGAGAAAGTTATGACACAATCCAAGGGCTGGAAATTTAAGCTACACAAATTGAGATTGGATATGAGGCATACATTTTAATAGTGAGAGTAATTAAGCATTGGAACAATTTCTCAAGGGCTGTGGTGGATTCTCCATCATTGACAACTTTTATATCAAGATTGGATGTTTTTCTAAAATATATGCTCTAGGAATCATTTTAAGGAAGTTCTATGGCCTGTGTTATATGAAAGGCCAGACTAGATGTTCACAATGGTCCCTTCTGGCCTTGGAATCTATGAAACTAGAAAGACTCTGAGTCACACAGGAAGCTTTCGGTGGGAGAGAGGAAGGGCATGGACCAGCCAAGTTGAGAAGGCTATCTGGGAAAGAAAGCTCTATGTTTCAGCAGACAAGCCATGTGCTGCCTCAGAAAGAACCTGAATGCTATCAGAGGACTCCGACCCCAGCTCAAAGAATGCTCTGAAGTAGTGAGGAAAAGGAGGCAGGCCATACAGGGTTTATAATTTTTGTATACATCTGTGTATTTCTCGTGTGATAAAGAGAAAAGGTAAGTTTATAATTCTGTGCAAAGTATGTGTGCGTGTGTTATGTGTTACATTTATGATATATGCCCCTGAAGAGCTAACCTGTGACCCCAGAACACCCACACCACTGCTAAGGTTACCGCCCCCTGAGGTGCAAAAAAACGGGATATCTTGGATGATCCTGAGCCAATAAAACTGGACAGCTGGGAGAGTGTACTGAGCACTTTTACAGATTTCTCGAGATACTTGCCTCAAAAAAGAGATGATCCTGAGAACACCTGGCCAGGTGGCAACCTTAACCACTGGACTTCTGGGAGAGAATATGTTTAAGCTACTGGGAGAGTTTGAGGGGGTCAGCACTGGTTCCGAGGGCTGGTGGCAGCTCTCAGGAAGGGTTGCTAAACAGAGGGTCTGTATGCTGAGAGTGTGCTTAGAGCAGTGGTTCCCAAACTGGGGTTCGTGAACCCCTGGGGGTTCACAAAATATTACAGGGGGTTCTCAGGAAAAAATTCCCTAATGGGAGACAGAGCTGTCCCTAGGGACCCTGGGCAGCACGGGGCCAGCAGCCCGGAGCCCCTAGACTTCCAAGAGCTGCTTCCCACAGCTCTGATTGGTCAGGAACGGTGAACCGCGGCCACTGGGAGCTGCAAGCGGCCATACCTGCGGAGGCTCAGGTAAACAAAGTGTCTCGCGGCCCGCCAGGGTCTTACCCTGAACAAGCTGCGAACCAAGTTTGGGAACCCCTGCAATAGGAGAATGAACTACATTCTGTAATAGCTTATAAGTTAGAGCTGGCTGAAACTTGATATCTGGTTTGCAAGAAACTTTGAAACAAATTTCAGAACAATACCACATTTTTTGAAATTTTCCATGAACTAGATATTCTAAAAAAATGTTTTTTTGTTTCAGAAACACCGAAACATGGTGTTTTTAATTTGTAAATTGATCTGACCTTGATTTATAAATTGATCACATTTTATGGAAATTTTGAGAAACGATAAATACTGCACCCAACCAGCTGCCATGGAAGTCAGATTTACTTTTTTCAGTCAGTTTTAATGAAGTAAGCAGACTCTGATCCCAGTAATATAGTTTTTATTCAGGCAAATCTCCCAGTGACTTCAGAGAAACTTTGCTGATATAAGAGCACAGGATTTTTGCCTGTAACCCTAACAAGAACTGTGGGTCCTTGTTATTTATTCTTTTTACTTTTAGCAACTCAGCAATACATTAATGGCATACCTTTACCTCTTAGTCATCTTTCTGTCTGGAAAATCAGGGCTTTTAAGTGCTTCTGTAGTGCCATGGGATTCATGTTCAGAGGATTTCTTTTGACTTTGTAGCCTCTCATCTTGAACTGACATTACAAACCACTCATCACTGTCAGTGTCAAAAGCTATATCAGTATCAGTAGCAGCAGCATCTTTCTGGAAGAAAATATTCCATCTTTACCCCTCCTATAGAATTTAACTGGGATCAATCCAATAGAGTCCCATAGAAATGAGAAAGTATTCTACAGAAATGATACTCAAAACCTATAGAATTTAATTAAAAATGATAATTTTTCTATGGAAAATGTAAACCACCCTATCAACCATTAAATTTAGAAATTTATTCTTGTTATCCCAATGGTTTAGATTAAAAAATGAAGTTTATCTATTTTTATTATGTTCTATAGGAGATTTCTACATGGGTAAAACTAAGTATCATCGGTCTTATATTCCCAGGATTAAAGAGTGTATGCCAGTCCTTAATGTGAGCAATTCATTCTGAATAAACATGGCTAGCAGGATTAATAAATATTTGTCAGTAATTAGAGCCAAGGGCACATTATTCATTACAAAACCTGGTATGTGAGGGGAATCTTCCAAGAGTGTAATCATATTTTCTTGTCATTTCAGTAGGATTCCTCCATAGAAAATAGATTATTCAGAGCTGCACTGAAAGGGACCTTCTCTTTGGTTTTGCATGTGACTACAGCAGCTCTGCACTTGGCTCAGAGCCACAGCTTATAGGAGTAGCTGAGAGAAATCATGTAGGAAGCAAGAGGAGGAAATGGAGGATATTTCATTTCCAGCAAATGTACCCCCTCATGTCTGACCTTTACTGCAACTCTAGAGGATTCCACAAAAAAGAGAGAAGGTGTGATCTACAAGAGGCTAGCAGTTGGTATTTTATTTGCAAGATTTCCTTGACCCCATCAACTCCCCTAGGTCCTGACCATGGAACAGCTTCAGAGTTGCTCCAGGCTGTTGTTCATACTGTCCTGATCATCTTCACATCCTTTACTTGAATGCAAAAAATGTATTTGGCCAGTAAAACCAGAATTATTAGAGTACCAGGGCTCAATTTTCAGAAGAGCTCAGCTCCCATTTGCCTTCCCTAGTTGCCTAGTTGTGGTGGGAAGACTTGTATTATAATGATCCTAGAAGCTATGCCGGTTGTAGTTTAAACTTCTGGTTATGGTAGTTGGGAGAGTGCCTGTAAAGGTTGAGTTTTCCAGACAAAAAGTCTGGGTAGGGTATTGTGAAGCTCTTGTTGTGCACAGACAGTTGGAACTGGACACAGAATAAAGCAGAACTCAGGCAAGCACTTTAAGCACTGAGTGAGTAATTACTGATCACCACATTGGGAGGTCCACCCAAGCCAGACTCATCAAGGAGTAGGGACCAGATGGAAATCAGTTCACTGGCCCTTGAGGTGGGGCAATAGACCAGCAACCAATCGTCATAAAAATGTTGTTATAGAAAAACAACAGGGTAGCCATTCCAGCAAACAGCACGGGCAACTCAGTTTCTCAATTTTACACCCAACACTGCCTTAGAGTTCAGTGGGCTTTGGATGAGGCCCTTAGGTACCAAATTAAGTGTCCAGAACTTCAAAAGAGCTCAGCACACATTATACAGTGGATCTGAGCCATATGTATCATGATGGGAGCTGCTGGCTGCTGTACAATTTTGAAAATTTCACACTTATTTAGGTGTCTAAATGGGATCTGGTGTGCCTTGAAAATCTGGCTCCAGTTGTGAGTGCTGAGCATTCAAAAAATGGCCTTCAATAACTTGCTTGAGATCTTGCCATAAACACGTAACAGAGCCCACTTTGGCAGATCCATAGTCCTGAGTTTCAAACACATGTATCTTCCTTCCTTTTTCTTCCTTCCTATGCAGGAGAAAAAGGTGTGGTCAGTTGATTTAAACATGGGACTGAGAATCAGGAATATTGGGGTTCAAATTCTGTCTCTAATTGGAAGCTCCTGTGTGACACTGGTAAAATCACTCGAACACCCTGCACTCAAACTCCCATTTTTAAAGTGGTGATAGATAACAACGCTTCCCTACCTCACAGGACTCTTATGAGGGCTAATTAATTTTTGTAAATTTTTTTGAACATGAAAAGTGCCATGTGATTGCAAGATATTATTATGTTAGAGTTTTTTTCATATAGTGAATTACGTCATAAATTATCAAATCTCATGCATAAATCCTCACAGCAGAAAATAATCTTTGTTTAAGGAATTCAGCACGTTTCTCAGAAGACTGATTGTGGTGAAGGGGGGAATGTTTGACTGATAGGCACTCTGTTCACTTCATTTGTGATACAATTATGCCATAAATTTCCACTTCTTAGACAAATCTAAAATGGTGACTGCCCCATGCTAAATCTAGGCTGACATTATTTTTGGTTTGCTTTATGTTTAGTGAGCCATAGCACTTTACATGGTCTTTGAAGGGCATTTCCCTTTGTGAGTGGGGGGGTATAGATGGGCTGGTGATGGATGAGATGAGTGAAGAGAAAATGATAAGCAGTAGTAGGAGACAAAGTCAGACATGTAAGACAAATCTACTGGTAGATAAATATAGCTGGAGCAGGGCTGGATGACTGTCTGTTCTTGGTTGTCAATTCTTTGTTTCCTTCAGTATTAATTTAAGTGGCAATGGCACCTAAATAAGTGGCTTAAATTTCCAAAATGCTAAGCATCTAGCAGCTCCCTCTAACTTCAGTGGGCATTGCCAACTATTGAGCACTTTTGAAAATCGGACCATTTACTTAGGTATTTTAAATAGGGATTTATGAAATTAACTTCAAGCTCCTACTTTTGAAAATCTTGGCCTAAGTTTAGGTTTCTTGATCATCATCATCATGTTCCTGTTACGCCTCTGGCGTTTAGGGTAATGACAAAGCTCCTCCAATCTGTTTCTGGCAATAGGTTTCTTGAGGCGGACTTTAATTTTTTTCTGTCATAATAGCTGACATACTAGTTACCCAATGCCTTGATGGTACCTAGACAGCATTAGCTTTTTCAGTGTATATCTGAAATGACAAGCAGGCTGTGAGCAGCCTGGCAACTGCCAATATCTGGTCATTGTATTTGGCAGACCAAAAAGATCAAAGTGCTGTTGAGGGCTTGGGCACATGCCAAAGGCAGTTGTCTTAGGCTGTATGTAATGAACATTTATTTTTTTGGTCAGGGCAGATGTATACAGTGGAAAAGCGAAAAACACTCCTATTGTGCTTTCAGTAACACATGACTATGTGTCTGTAAGCAGGGATGTGATACTGTACCTCATATTCTTCATAGTTATATTATTATGATATGATTATGGCATAATTATGATGCATTTTGTAAAAGATAAGTCATGTGAGGTCATTGGAAAAGTTATACATGCATACAATTAGGATAATCATAGTCAGCAAATCATAATTTTTGTATCTGAAATTATGAATATTGACTATGTATCTGTATTTCAAATATAGTTACACCTGGGTAATGCCCACTAGACAAGATGCTTTCAGTCTAAATAGCTGGCTGGGAAGGGCCTATTCATAGCAGTGTGCCATTAGGAAAAACATTAGGAGAATCTTATCTCCCACCTGGGGAGCCTTCCTGAGAATGCTCCAGACAACCTGTAAGTAATGGCTGCTATGACTCTATAAGGCCATGTGACTCTGGACTCCATCTTGGGATGTCAGTATTTTCCCACAAACCAGTTGGGGAACAAGTTTTGAAACAAAGGGTTCCTGCCATATGCTAAAGCTATATAAGGCAGGGAGTGACATCATCTGTGATTCTTCACTTCCCACACACCGGAGGAACAAAGACTGAACTGGGGGAAGGGCTGGACCCAGGCTAACAGGATTTCTAGCCTGTGTATGAAAGACCTGGGGATTCCAAGCTGTAAAGCAAGTGCAGCTTGTCCCATAAGACTCTGCAGCCTGCCTGTGTCATCATCCAGGGTGAGAATTTGCTAGTTCTTATTCTATCTTTCTAGTATCTTAGACTTAGTTTGTGTTTTGTTTATTTACGAGGGAATCTGCTTTGATCTGCCTGCTATCACTTATAATCACTTAAAATTTATCTTTTGTAGTTAAAAAACTTATTTTATGTTTTAATCTAAGCCAGTGAGCTTTGGCTGGAGCGCTTGGGGAAAATCTCTGCTTGGTTACAACAAGTGTGCATTTTTCTGTTCACATTGGGGGAGAGGCAGATTGGGTATTTAACCCACATACTGGCCAGATTTGACCAGGACAGGACGGTACTGCTCTGGGGTACTAGGATGGCAAGCTGGTGGTTAGAGAGCCTGCATGTAACTGCAGTTGGGTGCATCCCTACCTCTGTGAATGCTGGTGAAAGTACAGGCTGGAGGGCTTTGCAGCTTGTCACAGCAGCACAGTGTGAGAGGGAGCCCCGGCTGGTGGGTCAGAGGGCTCAGTGGTACCCCAGTTCCAAGTGGCATCCTGGGGGGAACCCATCAGAAGGAGGCTCATAGATTTGAGGGGGGGGGGCTGAATTGGTGGCATAGAACCTCAAATGGAAAAGTTTAACTTCCTCTTTTGGTATTCAACTGTCTTGAAAAGTCCTAAAAATTGCAGATAATCTGTTCAAAACTCTGTGAGGGTGGGATGTTTCAGCAATAGAAAGCTAATCTCATATGAAAATGACTTTTAATTCATTTCAATCCATTTGATCAGATGAAAGCTAGAATTTATTCTGGGAGTAAATCCACCAGGAAAGTTTAAAGTTAGAGATAGAATGCCTGAGTATCCAAGGAAGAGAAAAATTACCAAAAGAAAAAAAAAAAGCAGCAAATAGGGACAGGGGAAACCAGCAAATTCAGCAAAGGAATTTTATAAGTAGAGCTACTTTGAAATTTTGTACTATTATTAAATTTGTCCACTTTTAATAAAGCAAGCTAAATGAGCTTCTGTTCCAAACTGTGTTTTTTATTTATTAATGCAATTCCTATTTTGGGGGGAAAACTAAAGCCACCCAAACTCCCAGTTGTCTATATCTGTGAAAACTCAACATTAATGGTCCCAGAGAGCTCTTTGGCTACATCTTTTAAAAGTCCTGGATGCAAGTTATTTGTACCTGATGCTTTTAAAAATGTTTAACTTAAATAGAGTGGTTTAACATCCTCCTTAATTACTGTTGGAAAGGAAAGTGTTTCATTATCCAGAATGGATTCATCATCTGCCTTTTTTCCCAAATATAGTACAGATATATTTATTGTACCCATCTGCTTTTTCCACATTGACAATTCTACTGTTTCCAACTTGTAATGGACTGTGACGAACGTATAAATTCTGGTTGATATCGTGGAGTTGTTATGAAATGTTACTATGAAAAACTGTTGTGTCATGAATGCCTCTCTGTATGTGAATCCATCATTGCTGACAGAACATGTGCCAGCTACACTCCAGAGTGAGGACAAAGGAAGGTAGCTAAGGTTAATGATGCTACTTTGTCCACACAAAAGTTATGCTGAAAAATAGCTGTATCTTCTGAAAGGACAGGGGAAGGGGAGAGCAATGGGAAAATGACCCAAAGACAGAAGAAAAGCACCCAGGTAGCCAGAAGAGATTGAAATAAGGGTGTAAACAAGAAGAGAAAATTTTGGGCAGGAGAGAGAGGTCACAGAAGCAGAGGGAGGAGCCTCCGAGGGGAGAAGCAACCCAGCATGTAGCAGTCTTATGGAGCAAGATGCCCTTCCAGCTTTCCTGAGCCCAGATAGCCTCAAGGACTCTAGTCCAGAGGTTCTCAAACTGTAGTCCATACAGGTGGTCCACAGATAGTTCCCTCTAAGGTGCATGCCTGGGCAGCCACACACAAGAGAATGAACGGCCACCCACCTAATTAGTGGAGCCGTGCAGGCATAGTTCCACTAATTAGGTGCCTGAACACTGGAGAAGACGCACATGTAAGATGACATGGTGGCCTTGGAGGGAATAGGGGATAGGTGGGAGGGGGAAGTGGGGTGAGAAAAAGGGGGTGGGGGGAATTTGGGATTTGCAGGGCTGCGGCGGCCAGAGAAAGAGGCAACTTTCCCCAGCACCAGGGCTGTAGCTGCCAGGGAGAGACAGCCCTCCTTCCCAGCCTCAGCTCTGTGGCTGCTGTTGCAGGGGAGAGACCCCCACTCCTTCACAGCCCCAGCTTGGGGATGATGCAGCAAGGGAGAGAGGGAGAGACCCTCTTCCTTCTCAGCCCCGCCATGGTGAAGAGAGAGAGGACATATCCATCACATTAGAAAGATAAGACTACAGATATTAAAATGAGTTGTGTGCTTTTATTTGTAGAGTTGTGTGCTTTTATCCAAAGTGCTTTACAAGAGTTAGCTAACAGTACAAACAACGTTTGGAAAGATCATTAAGTGGTCCTCCGAGACCCTCAGCAATTTTCAAGTGGGCCACAAAAAAAAAAGGTTGAGAACCACTTCTCTAGACAATCCAAGGGACCCTGATCTCAAGCCCAAGCATGCCCTGAAATGGTGAGAAAACTGAGGCAAGGAAACACATAGGGTTTATTGCTTTGTTTGAGCTGTATTCTTTTGTGTTCTACATAATTAAGTAAATGAGCAATAATATGTTAGACTTTGGGCAAAGAGTCTGTGTGTGTTATGTGCTGTACAATTACCATGTTGTTCACTGAGAGAGTTAAACTGTAAACAAGAAGCTTCTCAAGTTGAGTTCTGGGAGAGGGTGTTTTGAAATGCAGGGGTGTCTAAGGAGTCAGCATTGCACTTAAGGGCTGGGTACAGGGGCAGAGGTGTGTGTGTGTGAATATTACGGGTTGGGAATGTATTGCAAATTATAAATGCAATCAAGTTATGATCACCTGCACTAAGCAACCACTAATTTTTAGTTCTGTGATCGGTTCCTGTTTATGTGTCAAGATGAGGCCTAATATAGAATTTGCTATAACTTTTTGTGTTAGGACATTGTCATCTAGAATTTTTAGAGATTCCAGGTATATTTTAATATTCAAAGGCAGTGGTGTAGCTAGGAGTGGAAATTTCGGTGGGCCCTGTCTTTTGGGTGGACCCTGTCTTTTGGGTGGATGGGCAATGACAAACTATGCCCCTGCTCAAAGGATGACACCTTCAGCATATGTCACTCAGATTGAAGTCCTTTAGAAAAATGCAGTTCCCCCCCCACACACTTTATAGATATGTGCTTAAAGAGCCATTCATCCTGTTCCCTACTAGACTCCTATCTTGAGCTTTATTTGTTATAACATTGATCCAGAAATATTCAAGATCATTTGCTTATGAGTCATAAGTGACTCGGAAACAGGTAATGTCATTTTTGACATGAAGTGCCACTCCACCTCCATTTCTGGCCACTTGACCCTTCATAACATTCCAACTATGTGAATCTTCCCACTAGGCTCAGTAATATCAAATAGATCAAATTCATGCTCACAGATTTGCAATTCCAATTTCACTTATTTATTACCCAGATTCCTGGCATTGAGTCTATATATGCAATTAGAGAATGCATTCTCTTCGATGTCCCTTGATGCCTTGATTGATTTTATTCTTGATAGCTCGTTTTTTTGTTAAATGAATGATCATTTGTCCCTCCTCCCCTTTTGTTTTTGTTTAACATTCTGCCGACTTGTCTACCCAGTCTGTCCCCTAGAAGATTGATTCCCATTCTATTGAGATGGAGACCATCCAAATGATACAGTCCCCATTCCCCATAGAAGTTGGACGAATGTTCCACCCTGTACCACTTACCTTGCTAGTTGTTCTCTTCTAGAATCATCTGCCTTCTGTCTTCCTTCATTTGCAGGACAGGAAGGATCACGGAGATCAGCTGAACATTCTTCTTCTTCAGCACCCTTCCAAGTTCTCTGAAGTTGTCTATAACCTTTAAGGTAACTCTTGAAGCAGTGTTAGAGCCGATATGCACCCATCACAAGTGGATTCTTGCCAACTGACTTCAGAAGCCTAGTTAGTCTTGAAGTTTCACATCTCACATCTTGGCTTTGGGAAGATAACACACAGCCCAGTTGTCTGCCTCTTCCTTGCAAAACATTCTTTCCATTCTTCTTAGCTTAGACTCCCCAGCCAGCATAATCTGTCTTCTTTGGATGGTTGGAGAGCTCTTCATGGGCGTGCTTGATAATCCTTCAGCTTGGACTGAGCAGTCATCTTCAGGCATATCCTTTATAACTCTCGGTTTCATTAGACCAACTGGGTCTTCAAAATTTTTCTACAGTTTCCACACTGAAGATGTGATAAGAATTGGATACTTCTAGTGATGTGGAATGTCTCCTTGTCCTCTTCTCTCTGGTAGTCATGGCATACCCATCACCCACCCTGACTCCTACTGTGTAGAGTGCTGCCTAGTCCTCTTGCCTCTGCTGATTATGAACTGCCAATTCTCCTTTCTGGTTGCCACTTTCCTTGATTCCTTGGTCACCAGTTCCTTTGTTCTTGAATCTGGGGTTGTGATACTTCCCAAATCTGTTTGTCCAAGTACTCCTTCACCTCTCTGATGTGCCACAGTGTCAATGCTCATCTTTTCAAACCACAAATATTTTATTTCAGCAAAGCCACCATCTTGTACTTCATGCAGAAAAAGTCCTTCTGGCTTCATGGCACATCTGTTGCAGGTCAACCACTGCTCCGTTGTTGGCCATCATGGTGCTGAACATAGAACTATACCTATAAAGAAAGTTTCACATATTCCCTCCAAAACTCTTCTGTTTACCACTTCCTGTTCACCTGGCAACTGGCTTCTATACTAAGTCTTCCTGCTTAGCTCCATCCCTACACTAACAGGGAGTGATTAACCATTAAAGAGACTTCAAATATTATGTCTATCATGGGATGAGGAAAATGAAACACTGCCGGGCTGTTCAATTGGTAAGGCAGAGCATCCAAGCCACCTATGGTAGGATACCAGTTAATATTTGCATAAGGCTAGAGATCAACAATCCCCTTATTAATGAGGGGTGTGTAACCAAGGAGAGAGTTTAGGCTTCCCAAAGTATCCCCACCCCTACCACTTTGATTTGTGTGCAACCAAAAAGGGATCCCTGCTTCTCCCAGTCACTCCCTTTCCCCTTCCCATTGGTTATATAAATGACACATAGCAACACCTAACAGGGAAGCAGAGACTACTTTCCAAATAAGATGTTTACTGACCATTTGTTAAGCTGTTTTTTCTGGGTACACAGTTGGAATGCACCGTCACCATAGTCACACTTGTCTGCTGCTGCTGTCTGGCAGGGCAGTGCTTGAATAGAGGTAGTGTCACAGGCGCTGTTTAAATTCTCAGAAAGTTGATGCTATTATTTTTTTTTTCACATTAGTCCAGTCCACACTGCAGAGTGACATGAAGATCTTTCAGTTCATCAGGGAGAGCCCTCCTTGTCATGCCCCACTGAAGCTCACATTCTACCAACATTCTGCCATAATAGGACCTGGCATCATCCACTTAAACAACTGGAGTGTTAAGCTGTCTGGAGACTCATTGCACATGTTATAGAGAAGGAAGGGATTGCTGAACAGTTCTCTGCAAGTGGCATCTCTAGCTATTTTTCTGTTCCCTGTGTGTCTGGCGTGAAGGGGAAGTATCTTCAGTGCATACCCAGTCAACACAGCATTCCCTCCCATCCTCCCCCAATCCCATATGCAGACCATAGAGCAGAATGTACCATAGCATGGGTCAGTTTGATGCTCCTGGCAAAAGCAGAAGTTACTCTGTGGGCTGGACCAGTCCCTGGCCAGTCCTGGATTCGGGGAGCAGAAAATTGTCAGGACCTAAGATTCAGGCCCACAGAGTCAAACTAATAGAATGCTTGTACCTATAAAGTATGTTCAACATCTATGGAGAAATGGATTCTATATTCTGGTACCTCTGTCCCTTGTGCAGTAGTAATATTCTGTGATGATTAACTCATTCTGTAACTAGTCTGGGCCCTTTTTTTTATATGTTCATGTTGGGATGTGATGTGTTAAGATCTTCCTAGTTATTACCAGTACCCAGAGTAGGTTCTGCAAAATGAGGTCTGAAATATTTTCTACTCTTGAGTATTGAGCTTTACATGACTGAAGTCAGGGATGCTGCACAAGGCTCTCACACTAAACCGTGGAAATCAAATTTCAGTCTGAAGAGAGCTGTCTTTAATTTGCCAACCCTTGTGAGAGATCTGCAAATCTGGTTAGTGTAACAGACACTTCAGATTAAATTCTCAATGGAAGGGAGAATTTGGCTCTTCCCATTCTACTTGTGCTGCCCCTATCCTCAGCATCTGAAAACTGAGTGGTGAAAATGATTTGCTTTGCAGCTGTATTTGTTTTGTTTTTTCCCCACACTTTTTTTTTCTGGGCTTTACTCCTATCTATTTACTCCTATCTACCTATTTACCCATATCTCCTGAAGATTTAGAGAAGCAAAGCATCACTGCAAGATCTGTTACTACACACCATCACCGGTAAGGCCCAACTTTCTCTTCACCTGACTCTGAATTCACAAATAAATGACAAAGATGTAGGCTTCAGTCCTATAATGAGCCCCCATGTGTGTGGACTCCATGAAAACAATGAGCTCTCTGTGTGGACCAGCTTGTGTGGACTAGCTTGCAGGACTGGGGCTTTATTTTGTGAGCAAAATCCATATGAAAACTAAAGCTACATTGTGCAGAAAAAATACATTTGCATTGCTTTAGTTTCTCCACTCAGTCTCCATTGCACTGTTTAAACTGTTTAAACCAACACATTACTTTATTTATAATGTATCACTACAATATTTATTGTGCTAATCAAATCTGCAGCTGGCTTTTCTTAGCTGGGGATTCAGTACTGCCTTCTTCGTAAGCAACACTGAATCTTCTTAAATATAATGCTCAAGACAATATGCTCATCAAAAAAAAAAAAAAAAAAAAAAGAGCCCCATTCTGTTTTCATTTTAAGGGATGTGTTTGGTGCATGTTAATGCCGAATTCTATAATGTTTTCCCTAGAAATGTCATAAAAACTATATTTTGATAGAAAATATGTCATAATGTTTTCTGATATTTTTAGATGAGCTAAGGAGTATATCTGCTCTTAATCTATTCCCTCTGCTGAGGCAATGTACATCCTCAGCAGCATATTTAACCAAATGGATTTTTTCCTAAGCAGATCAAACTGAGTTCTGCTGCAGGCACAGAACTTCCTGTTTAAATGACAAATGGCCCTGCTCACAGATTTGAAAAACTCACTTATTGACTCTTTCATCTCATGTAAACACATAATCAGCCCATCGCCACCCTGGTGAGGGGGGCAGTGGGGAATTGAATTTTTGGGAGTGCTGCCAAACTTGCATTATTTGGATTGAAAAACTACTTGTTTGTTGCTAATGTTGCCATTATACACAGATAGTAGACAGCAATGCTGAATAACAACAAAGAAAAATCTACAAAACTGTAAAACCAAATGTTCTTTCTCATTTAAGAAACAATAAGGTGTCTATATTTATCCCCCGGAATGACAGGAGTGAAGTCCTGATTTTATTTTTACAGTTTGGTTTAATATGCTTTTACATTCAGGTTTTGAGAGAGCTATTTATTTAAGGGGTTTTCTAGCTGATCTTTCAAATCATCAATGGATTTAAATATATTCGGACCCAACGTAGTTGCACTTTGAAGATTTTTTTATTTTATTGTCAGTATTATTTCTAAAAAGTATTTACTTCTAGTTCTAGTTATCTGTATAAATGTGGTGCATGTGAGACATGCTAGAAAGCTTTTCCCCCCCAGCACAATAAATTGCTGGGAGAGGGAAAGAAAAAGTGCAATACATTGTTTTCTTTTTCTTTATCAGAGGACATCATTTTGAAAGGTATTGTAATTGGCAAACACAGCAAACCAATGAAATCAATAGACTTGCTCAAGGAGGAAAGTACTACTCAAGTGTGAGTGAGGGTATTAAATCTGTCCCTGAGAAAGCTTCATGCAAAATAAGCATATACTGGAGATGGGGGGGACCAATCCTCAGCCAATGTAAATTTGCAAAGTCATTTTAAGTCAACTGGGCTCTCTCCAATGAAGCAAAAATGTGACAGAATTAACTTCAATGGAATTACGCTGATTTACATCAGTTGAGAATCAGTATCAATATACCTTTCCTCCCCCCCAGCCCCCAGGCTCCCTTATTTTCTTCCAATAGTTTTTATCATATACAGTTCACTCCAAAAATTAGAAGAGAGATTTTTGAAAGCAAAGAGTTACATGCTACATCAGTTCCTTTGCCATCCAGATTCAATGAAATTGCTCTATTCTAAATTCAGCTGTTTCCTCCAGCTCTAATCAGAGTTGTTCAGAATGGCAAAGAAGCATACAAATTTTCAGTTATAGGTGAACTTTGCTCCCTTCTCTATATAAACTTTCAATACCTTTGAATTAAATCAATTTTTATATTTTCAAACAGTGACTGTATTCTTCACAGGTAGGCTGTTCACTCCAAGGGACAAATGTAGGATAACAAAATGGATATTTGCCATAAAAGAAATAAACTCTAGGGAATATAAAAGCATTGCTATGATGTAATTCATTTATGATGTACAGGAAAACAAAACAAGAGAAAGCAAACATTATGTTGTCTGAATCCTATAATAATGACATGCTTTCAGACTAGAAGCTGGCAATTTGTTAATCCTAGGCAGTGCTGGTCCATCTATATTTGAAATTAATTTGTCATTTCTGTATGAGAATCATGTAGACTAAGGTACCTTCATATTTAAAACCTGCAAACTCATACTGGAGGAATATAATATTAAAAACCTTTCTTTTAAGTCACACTGCAAGAGCTTCCTCAACAACATGAAAAATGAACATATCTGAATCCATATGGAGAACTGAAATGTGTACACACAAGAAATGCAAGTCTGTACCTACTCACTGAGTTAAATTAATGCTGACAGAATGCTCTGTGTTACTCTTTTTGAATATCTTCATTTAAATGTAGATTTTGACTTTGACTTCACGACTAGATAGGAATACTAATTACAGTACGTATTGAAATAATTTTAAACTAAGATTTGCAGAGAAGACATTTTATTTCTGAGTTAAAAAAAGCTTCATCTATTCTCCCTTAATGATTTTGATGTTCATAAAAATATCTTAAATCCCCATAATTCTTTATCTTTTGAATTTTCTTTTCTGTCTTTAATGGTGATTTTGCTACATATTTGCAACTGCATCAGTTAGGAGAGTGGGCTGTGTAAATTGACACAAAGACTAACACAAAGAAATAAGGTGGAAAATTAATTTTCTAGTTTTATAAAAGGAAAAAAAGATGCCCCAAATGAAAAGTGGAATACACCTTTGTGCAAAGGTGTATTGTGTTATCTGTACTAATTTGTTAGCTGCTTCTAGGGAAGTCATTAGGAATTCTGACACTAGCTTTAGTGGGATCAGGATCATTCAAAAGGGAAAGCACAATATAATAAACTAGGTTATATAATAAGCCTGTGGGCCAAATTCTGCTCTTTGCTACACTGGTGTAAATCCAGAATAATTCCACTGGTTTCATTGGATATATGCTGAATGATGCTGAGAGCAGAGTTTGGCCCATTGGACTTGTTACATCAGTATAATTTAATTAATTTAAATTGAATTATTTCTGATTTATGTCATTGTAAGTGAGGTCAGAATCTGGACCATTCTCTTCACTTTTGTTTGTATCATTAATATTTTTGTTGCTTCCAAGGAGAGACAGGCTAGCTAGCATGCTATTTCCGTGTTTTTGTAAATCATCACCATGTACAGCAGAAAGTCAAACCCAAAGAGGTCTTCCCAATTAGCCAGTGCCAACCATCATCACCCTAGCATGGATCTGCTATAGTTGTCTAATATTCATTGATTATTAATAAAACTGCTAGCTTCCTTCCTTCTGCTCCATGAACTAAGAAGCTAGTCAACAAATTCTCTCAGCTCTTGTAGTGGAGACAAGTGGTAACAAATGGAAACCCAGATGTAGCCTAGAATGCTTTAGAACACAAGGAGAATAGTTTATCCAATGACAGACAATTCAAAATTGTCCTGACTCTAAGGCAGGCACCCCTCTCTTTCCTAAAGCCTGATCAGATACAATGAGAATACACAGCCAGGGTCAAATCTTGTTAATTTTACCCACAGGAAGTTGGCTGGGCTGCTTACATGAGTAAGGGGTGGAGGATTTGGCTCCAAACGAGCCTCTTGTTTCAAAAGGGGGTGAGTGTTAGAGTTGGGCAGTTAACTGATTTTCCTGTTTGCTGATGGTTCTGAAAAATCAGGGGAAAAAATTACTGTTCAGGCTGAACTGAAATGTTCCATAAATTTTGGCAAATCAACAAAGTTCATGTCAGGTTGAAATAAATGTTTTCTTTCTGGTTATTTTTAAAAGGCTAGATTCCCTAAACAGGTGGCAGTGCCATTACTGCTGCTCTCCCACCCCTTATAAGTTTTAGCCCAGTGGTTAGGGCATTACACAGGATGTGGGAGACCCCCGTTCATTTCCCCCCCCTTTCCTGCAGTGGAGCAGGGACTTGAATGCAAATATCTCACCTCCTATGTGAGTGCCCTAGCCACCAGCCTATAGGCCAGCGGTAGGCAACCTATGGCACGCGTGCCGAAGGCAGCACACGAGCTGATTTTCAGTGGCATTCACACTGCACGGGTCCTGGCCACCGATCCAGGGGGCTCCGCATTTTAATTTAATTTTAAATGAAGCTTCTTAAACATTTTAAAAACCTAATTTACTTTACATACAACAATAGTTTAGTTATATATTATAGACTTATAGAAAGAGACCTTCTAAACACATTAATATGTATTACTGGCTCATGAAACATTAAATCAGAGTAAATAAATGAAGACTTGGCACACCACTTCTGAAAGGTTGCCAACCCCTGTTATAGGCTATTCTGAGGTGAGGCTCTCTCGGTCTCTTCTGTTAAAGCTGCTCCACCTTGTGAATCTAGCCTGATTTGTTTTTTTGTTTTGGCCAAAACTGTTTGGTGAATTCCTGTCAAATTTGTGAATCGTTTTGGGTTGGCTGAAACTGCATTTTTTGGTCAATAACCTGTTTGTTCAAAAAATGTACCCAGTTCTAGTGACTATTATCAAAAAGCCTGATTCTTCAAAATCCTAACTCCTGTGTACACTGCAAGCAAGTAGTCCAAGTAAACTGAGTGGGATTACTTGTGATTAAGGGCTACCTGTGAGTATGGTCTGTGCCTTCTATTTTAATATCAGCATGAATTGTAGATAAAGTTCCCTGGACTAACTGTCCAGTATTAGAATTTGAACAGTTTCTGCAAGATCCACAGGTGTGGGAACTAGGGCAGCTAGGGGTGCAGTCGCACCCCATGGCTTGAAGCGGTTTCCATCATATACAGGGTTTACAGTTTGGTTCAAAGGCTCTCAGCTTCCCCCACTATACAAATTGTTCCAGCACCACTGTCAAGATCTTGCTTTTACATAAAGAAAATAAAATATCCTTCTCCTTTTCAGAGTCTACATGTTAGACTAGTCAGTCTGTCAATCAATACTTATAATTGGCATATTATGCCTGTTCGAATAAGCTATGCATTAGAAATGCTTATTTGCCATGGACTCTTTGGTCATTGAAAAGAATGGCAAGCTGCAGTAAAAAATAAAGAAAAAGCTGAAAATGAAGAGTCTTCCTTAAAGAGTATTTCACAGCATAACTGAAAAATTTGTGAAAATTAGAAAAATGATCTATTGTAATTGGAGTCTGAAAGTTTTTGAAACTGGGTGATCTTCCACAAAATATAATATACAAGCCATTTTGTGTGGTTTTGTCAGTGGAACAGAACAAATTCCATGGGAGTAGGGTGCCTAACTCCCTACATCTACTTTGAAAACACCAGCCACAAGTCAGATAGTTATGCTTAAATCATGCTGAAAATAAATTCAGCAGCATGCCTCAACTATGACCCATAGTCCCAATTATGACAACATAATCCCAACTATACATACAAAATGATGGGGTCTAAATTAGCTGTTACCACTCAAGGAAGAGATCTTGGAGTCATTGTGGAGAGTTCTCTGAAAACATACCCTCTATATGCAGCAGCAGTCAAAAAAGCAAACAGAATGTTGGGAATCATGAGGAAAGGGCTAGATAATAAGACAGAAAATATCATATTGCCTTTATATAAATTCATGGTACGCCCACATCTTGAATACTGTGTGCAGATGTGGTTGCCCCATCTCAAAAAATATATATTGGAATTGAAAAAGTCCAGAAAAGGGAAACAAAAGTGATTAGGGGTATGGAAGAGCATTCATATGAGGAGAGATGAATCAAACTGGGACTTTTCATCTTGGAAAAGAGACGATTAAGGGGGGATATGATAGAAGTCTATAAAATCATGACTGGTGTGGAAAAAGTAAATAAAGAAGTGTTATTTACTCCTTCTCATAACACAAGAATTAGGGGGTCTCCAAATGAAGTTAATAGGCAGCAGGTTTAACACAAACTAAAGGACGTATTTCCTCACACAATGCACAGTCAACCTGTGGAACTCTTTGCCAGAGGATGTTGTGAAGGACAAGACTATAATAGGGTTAAAAAAAGAACTAGATAAGTTCATGAAGGATAGTTCCATCAATGGCTATTAACCAGGATGGGCATGGATGCAAAACCGTGCTCTGAAGTGTACCTAGCCTCTGTTTGCTAGATGCTGGAAATGGCTGACGGGATGTATCACTTGATGATTACCTGTTCTGTTCATTCCCACTGAAGTACCTGGCATTGACCACTGTAGGAAGGTGGGATGCTGGGCTAAATGGACCATTTATCTGACCCAGTATGGCTATTCTTATGTTCTTATAAAAAAGTAAAGTCTTTTGATCAGAATTTTATTCCTAACATTGTCTATTCCCTGAGTGAGTTTAAAATAGTTCTTTCATGCTATTTGCAGCCAACATATGTGTATTTCATGCATTCCCCAATGCATAGAGGTGGCTGAACGCAGAATTTAGTCAAACGCAAAAGGAAGTCTTCAAGCACCCAGTAGTGCCAAAGGTATTCAGGTACCCCCCCATGTGCATTTGGCCATTTATTCTTTTAACATGGAGGTAGTGGAACTGGAACTATTATTTCGTTATCTATCTAATTTTTCTCCAGTGGTTGTGTCTACCATTTCTTGGCCAGTTTGTATAAACATTATCATATTGGCAGCAACTGAGAGGGATAACTGCTAGTTAAAAGATTGTTGCTAGATGATTGCTGATGTTGTACAACCTGTTTATGTACACCTTCCAGTTGGACTTATGTTTTTCAGTGTCTCCCCTTCCTTTCTCCACAGCCTCTCTACTCTTACTTGTGTAGGTGTTTCTATGGCATTCATTGCCATGGTATCCAAGTGACTCACACACATTAATGAATTTAGCCTAGTGTCTCTTTTGTACACAGTCTATCCAGAGTTGCCAAACCTGGAGTCTCCTCAGGTGAACTATATAAGATTGGGAGGGTCCCACACAATCAATGACAAATTGAAATTCAAGTGTGGTGACTGCTCATATTCCACTGCTGTAGGTATAGTTTTTTGAGTAGAAGTAAGTTTGTACTGACAGAGCCAAGTGGTGATAAATTTTGCCGCCAAAGGAATCGAGACGTTTCACCTGTCTCTTTGGCTCTCTCAGGATCATATCACAGATTTCTCTCCTCCTCACGTTCAGCATGAAACTTTCATCCACTGTTCTAGTTCTTTACAGATATGCACCATTTCTGGGGATATATATCCTATTGTGTCCCCTCCAACACCCAGCAGTTAGGGAAGAGAAGTTGGGGACAAAGGGTGCCGAGAAGGTGAAAAATAATCTTGCTCTTGTATTGGGAGCCCAATCAAATAATTTGTAAAGGGACCTGACTTTGTTTGAACTTTCCCCACTAGTGAGGTTTTTACTATCCCCACTCTACATATGAGGAACTGAAGCAGAATGGTGAATAGAGCTAGGTGAAATTTATTGCCTGAATAGTTTCTTTGCTGAAAAATGCAGTTTTGGTTGACCTAAAACTATTCTCAAATTTGACCCATTAGTTTTGGGTGGGGAAAAGCTTTTCAGGGTCAGCTTCAAAAAACTGTGTGTCCATTAATCCCTTAATAACCTTTAAGTGCTTATACAAAGTGTAACAACTTCAACAGGAGAGACTGAGAGCATTCCACCCCCAGAATAGCCTTTACCCTGGTGGTTAAAATGCTCACCTGGAAGGGGGAGACCTGAGTTCAAGTCCCTACTCCAATGCAGGGATTCAAACCTGGACATTGTGTATTTTGGGAAAGTACCCTAACCAATGGGCTAAAGGGCACACCCTCACACTCTCTCACTTTGCTGGCCTGAAATGGTTTCTTCTAATTTGCTGATAAATTCCAAACATTTTGGGAACTGAAGAATCAATTATTTGCCCAGGTCTAGTGGTGAAAGCCCACATTCTCAAACTTGGGTGCATCCATCTCCATTCTTTAGGCACTTGAATAAAAGTGGTCTGATTTTTTTTCAATGGTGCTTTGCATCTTCAACAACCATTGAAGTCAATGGCAGCTGTGGGTACTTAGTATCGCTGAAAATCAGGCCACGTTTTATTTAGAGACCTAAATATAGATGTAAGTGCTCAGTTTATACAACCAAGTTTGAAAATGTCAGCCTACCACAAGTGATTTCCCTAAGGAAGTGACTTCTCTTGGAACACCAGTGAAGTTCCAGAGGTTGGAAGAAAGCTAATGTGCTAACATTACAGTCTCAGGTAAATGGGATGACCATGGTAATTATAGGCCTGTCAATCTGACATCAATCCCGGACATGATAATGGAGTGGCTGATATGGGACTTATTTAATAAAGATTTAAAGGAGGGTAATATAATTAATGCCAATCAACATGGGTTTATGGAAAATAAATTCTGTCAAACTAACTTGCTCTCTTTTTTATGATATTACAAGTTAGGTTGATAAAGCTAATAGTATTGTTGTAATACACTTAGACTTCTGTAAGGCATTTGACTTGGCACTGCACAACACTTTGATTAAAAAACTAGAATGATATAAAATTAACATGACACACATTAAAAGGATTCAAAACTGGCTAAATGACAGATCTGAAAATGTAATTGCAACCCGGGAACCATCTCTGAACAGATGTGTTTTGAGAGGGGTCCTGCAGGGATTGGTTCTTGGCTCTATGCTATTGAACATTTCTTATCCATGGTGTGGAAGAAAACATTAAAATCATCACTGATAAAGTTTGAAGATATAAAAATTGGAGTAAAGGTAAATAATGAAGAGGACAGGCCACCCATACAGAGCAAATTGGATCGACTGGTAAGCTGGGCACAAGCAAACAATATGTGTTTTAACATGGCTAAATGTAAATGTATTAATTTAGGAACAATGAACATAGGTCATATTTACAGGATGGGGGACTATTCTGGGAAGCAGTAATTCTGAAAAAGATTTGGGGATCATGGTGGATAATCAGCTGAACCTGACTTTGGAGTGCAGGACAAAAGGGCTAATGCAAATCCTTGGATGTATAAACAAGGGAATCTTTAGGAGGAGTAGATAGGTTATTTGGAATTGACATTTGGCAATCTCTGCATTTGGCACTGGTGCAACCACTGCTGAAATACTGTTCCCAACTCCAGTGACAACAATTCATAGAAGTTGATGATAAATTAGAGAGGGTTCAGAAAAGAGCAATAAGAATAACTAAAGGAATAGAAGTGATAGGCTCAAAGAGCTCAGTATTTTCAGCTTAACAAAGAGAAGATTAAAGGTTGACTTGATAATAGTCTATAAATACCTATGTGGGGAGCAAATATTTAATAATGGACTCTTCAGTCTAGGAGAGATACAACTATTAGAAGTTGATGTTAGATAATCTGAGACTGGAAATAAGATGTAAATTTTTAACAGTGAGAATTAGAATAGTAACCATTGAACAATTTACCAAAGATTGTAGTGGATTCTTCATCACTGACAATCTTAAAATCAAGATTGGATGTTTTTCTTAAAGATATACTCTAGGAGTCATTTGGGGGAAGTTCTATGAACTTTTTTATACAAGAGGTCAAACTTGATGATCACAATGATCCCTCTGGCTTTGGAATATATGAATGTCACATAGGAAGTTTGGGGGCAGAGTCAGGAATAAAATCTAGAACTCCTGTTTGTAAGTGTCTTACTATAAAATCATCTTTCCTAGTCCTTTTGATATATTAGTGTGCTACTCGCTGATAATAGTAGTAGTTTTCACCTGGTTATTTGTCATGTGAGTTGTGAGAATAGTTGTTGTTCTTTGTATACTTTGCTTTCTTTGACTGATGCCCTTTCCAACATAGAATAAAATTGCTCCCAAAATAAGGATGTTTTATTTTATTTTCTGTCAACTAGGGAATATTTCAAATGCATGTCTTGCAACTGGACATCATATCTGCAGTTGTTTGAAGCTTCTGACTTCCAATTTGTGTGTGTGTAAGTTTAAAAAGAATGAGGCAAGTCTCTGAAGAGAGTTAAATGGTCCAAATTTCTTGGAGGAGAATCAGAGCCAGCAGATAGAGAAGAAAAGGGGAATCAGAGTATGTTCCCTCACCACAGCCCTCCTGTCTCTAACCCCTCTGCAGTTGCTGTGAGGGAGCTAAAAGAAGTGAACTCTAACTTCCTAAGTAAGTCTCATAACAGAAATTTCAGTGCAATCTTAACTCTGGAGTCAGTACTATACCTGCACAATTAACTTAACACAGGAAGGGATACTGGTCCAAACAGCTTGGCTGTAGGGAGTAAGGAGAATGTGAGCTACAACAGTGTGAGTTAATGGGATGTGATTCTTATGTACACATCTTATGATTCCTCTTTGCATTTAATTTTAAAATTTGTTAAAATTTGAGGTCACTGGCATGTGTGAGAGCTGGAATGGAGGACAGCAATAGAAGACTAACTGAAATAAATGCCGTTTGGAAGGGGAGTTTGTGTGATGACCTTTAGAGGGTGGCATGAGAAAGGGAGCAGCAATACTTGTGGGAGGGAGAAAAGGAAACTGAATTGCTAGAGCTTAAATTTCATGCAGTAAAGGGCAACTAGAGATGTTGCTAAGGCTTGATCTTTGCAATGCCTTGGAAGTGATACAGAAGATGAGAAACCAATGCTGGAACACAATGGGGAAGTCATTTTTAGCAACATTGTGTTGAATAGACTTGAGAGGCACAATATTAGAGGTACCAGGCCTGAAAAGAGGAGGTTGTAATATCAAAAGTGAAGCATGGCAAGGGCCATCTTTTTGGAAGTAGGAATGGATCTTTCGAATAGTGAGAGAACCCAGAGCATTTAACAATAGAGTTGATGTGGGGGAAAAGGAGAGAGAGAGGAGATGATGACACCAAAAAGGTATTCGCAAGTCAGGGTGGTCTGGAAGAAAGGTGAAGTTGTTGATTGTGATTGCAACTGAAAGAATTAAAAAGAAAGCTCTGTAACTAGCCATGTCAGTGATTAGAATATTGGTGCATTGGCACATTGGAATATCTTTCCTATCAGCATACTGATGTATTGTGATGTTTGAGTGCATCAAACTCTCTTTGGAACTTAAAACTATGCTATATGAAATAATTTTTACACCATTTGTTTATGCATGGCAATATCTGTTCTTTCAAATTCATTTGTCACCAGGAAATTAAATAGTACAAAACTTACAATGGTAATATTTTAACATGAAGCAAGCTCCTGGATACTTTTTGGAAACAATTCTGAGTCTTGATTGTAGGCTTGTATTGAAAATAAGGGCCTAATATCATTTTAGTTTTATTTCATGTTAGTCTATTTTCTAAAACACCCAGCATGCAGAAACTTATTTAAGATACAAAACACATAGACTGGAAAAACAAAATTGGCAAATGCCAGGATGAGTCCATTATCAATTTTTAAATCAATGTTGCCAAGTGATGTATGGAGTACTTTTACAAATCTGAAAAGTTCTTTATGAATCTGCTGGAAATTAAATAAAAAGAATATTAAGATTTCCAGCAATTCAGTCTATTGTACTTCACCGCCTCTGGCATGAACAGCAGTTGAATTCAATGAACATATTCTGTACCGTTCATCAGATATCACAGTTAGCCAGGCTTGTGTTGGATAGGGAAAAGGGAGACAGGAGACAGATATGGCCAGTGAGAAGTGGCAAATGACAGTTCTTTCCTCAGTATATACATCAGTGGACTTCACATAACGTTACCAGAGACGATTCAGCAATCTCTCCAATTACTCTTTATGTGGCTTTTGGTGGTAGCCCTTTCTTCCTCCTTTAATTGTTCAAGAAAATGTGACCTCCTTCACTTAGCCAAGGATCTGGACACTGAGTCATATGTTTTGATCCTTTCTGTGTTTTTAACTTTAATGTATTGAAATTTTGAGAGGCCGGATCCATCATGGGTGCTGGGGTAGAGGTCAGTGTTAGAAGCTTACCAATGTTGTATTGTTTGACTTTCCAGTGCCCTAAAAATGTTTTGGATGCTTCACAAATTCAAGTACAGAAATAGACACTGCCTAGAGAAGTGTACAACCTAAATTCAAAGTGAGAATAAGTGAGGGTCATAGAGAGAGAGGAGAAAGGAGAAGGGGAAGTAAATAGAGAAGGTTGGCAATAGTAAGAATGTTTGATCACCCACCTCAGGGAATGATACAAACCTCAGAATAGCTGCATAACTTTTTATTCCTTTTTCCATTTCCTCACACCTCACTCTTAAGTCAGAGAGCTGAAATGAGTTTTGAGGAGGGATTTGAATGAGACAACGGGAGGTAGTTGGGTGTACAGATTTGGAAGGCAATTGTAAGTATAATGACAGCATGGAAGAAGCCATGGAGACAAGTGTCATAGAAGAAGATGAAGGGGATATCGAGACTGGTGTCACTGGCAGAGCAGAAAGGGCAGGTAAAATGTGAGAGGAAATCAGGTCAAAGACTCAGACAAGGGCTGCTTTAAGGCAGGGACACAGAGTTTAAATCTTTAAATTTTAATTTAAAGTTGAAAGTTTTTACACATTGTAACCCTTCGGCCAGGTGGAGCCAGTAGCAACTAGTAATGGGTTCAATATCTAGGAGTTCATTTTCAACAATACAACACAGAACTGGCTCGAGCTTCCACCAAGTAACCTGGGAAAATTACACACCACCCCAGGGTGCCTCTGAGAGGCAATACTTCCCCACTTGCAAACACAGAGTCTGAGTGTAGAAAAGAAACTTTTAATAAAAGGAGAGAAATCACCCAATATTAATTAGAGAAAACGCTGCAGGCAGGATTAATATACATAAAACCATGAGCAAAACACCCACCCCAGTGTCTGGGCAGTGTCTTTTGTCTCAGGTTCTCGAGTCCTACAATCAAATGTTCCTTTAATGTAGCTCTCTCTGCTCCCTCGCCACACACCCACTCACAGTGGTTATCCTTGGTCCGTGCCAGAGTTCAGAGGTGCCTGTATGTGAGTTCATTTCCTACACGGGGGGGAGGAGAGGAGATAAGGCACCTTGCTTACTCCACCATCCAAGCGCTTGCTCTGGCATTGTTGCCCTGCCAGCCAGCCACTGCTCTGCTCTGCCAGCCACCCTGCCAGATGCTCACTGTTTTGCTGGTTGCCTTGTCAGCTCCTTGCCGCTGCACACCATCACCTTCTGCTGCCACCTGCTTCTCTACTGTGACCTTTGCTGGTCAGCCTTTTGAGGTTCCATCCAGTTTTTAGTGATTTTCAGTTCGTGGGGGAACTTCATTGTTGAAGCAGGCTGGGCAGAAACACTGTACCACAATAAGTGATTTCAGCTCTAGTGATCACTTAAAACAAAAGACTCCTAATGGAGCCTGTCTTCAAGTCAGCAGGGCCTGATAAAATATATCCTAAAATGCTTAAGGAAATAGCTGAAGAGATCTCTCAGACTTTGAGAACTCATAGAGGATGAGGGGATCCCAGAGGACTGGAAAAGAGCAAATATAGTACTTATCTATAAAAAGGGATATAAGGACAACACAGGGAATTATAGGCCAGTCAGTTTAACTTCAGCACTGGAAAAGAGCGAATAGTCAAACAATAAATTTGTAAGCACCTAGAAGAAAATAAGGTGATAAATAATGGTCAGCATGGATTTGTCAAGAACAAATCATGTCCAACCAACCTAATATCCTTCTCTGACAGGATAACAAGCCTGGTGGATAAGGGGAAGCAGTAGTTGTCGTATATCTTAGCTTCAATAAGTCTTTTGATACTGTCTCATGCGACTTTTTCATGAACAAATTAGAGAAATATCCCAGCTCTGGTTGGAAAAACATACCCAGAAAGTAGATAGCAATAGTTCACAACCAAGCTCTATTCTACCCTGACACTGAGTGGAATTCAGAGATTGGAATTAGGTGCCAAGGCTCCCATACATTGAGCGGGAAGAGTTAAGAGCCTAAGAAAGAGATTCAAAGAAGCCAGCAAGCTGAGGTGTCTAACTCCAGGCCAGAGGGAAACACTTCCCTTTGTTTGGGATGCTTAGCCAGGAGAGGTTCTGGAGTTAGGCACCTAAGCCAAGTCAGCCACTTCAATAGCCTGTGTCCTAGCAGCCAGAACCCACAGAGACACAGAGACCACAATATAGTCAGTATTTAGGGCATTTAGCTGGGATGTAGGAGTCCTCTTTTCAAATCCCTGCTCAGCCTGATTTAGCTCAGGGGTTTGAACCTAGATCTCCCACATGCCATGTGAGTAATGCTCTAAGACAGTGGTGGGCAACCCGCAGCCCGGGGGCTGCATGTGGCCCATCAGGGTAATCTGATTGTGGGCCGTGAGACATTTTTCTGACATTGACTGTCCTCAGGCATGGCCCCCCCGCAGCTCCCAGTGGCCGCGGTTCGTCATTCCTGGCCAATGGGAGCTGTGGGAAGCGGCAGCCAGCCTGTCCCTGCTCTAAGCACTGGACTGGGACACACACCAGTCATCCCCTCAGTGTCATGACCTGCTCAACCATGGCTGTCTTTTGTGCAGGGTAGGTATGTGCTGAGCATGCCTACTGGATTGGGCCTCCCCAGGAGAGAGAGCTGGGGGGAATCCCCTAAGTTTGTGAATCCAGCTATGGCCCAGGCATGACTGAGGATGCTGAACAGCTCAGACTTAGGCATCTTTGTGCACGTCCACTGACAGAAACTTAGATGCTCAGGTAATTTAAATGTCTGCAGGGTTAGGCAGAAACTGAGCAGGGGTTTTGTGAATATCAGAGGCACTTAAATAATTGATTTAGGCACCTAAATAGGCAGTTAAGTACCTAACTCGCTTTGTGAATCTAGCCCTGAGATACCAATGCTTACAAACATCTAGGATAGATCAGACAGACAGATACTATACCCACCCAAGGATGTGTTTTGGGTATAGGACAGAAGACCTGATATGGTCAGAAAGAAGTGGCAATTTGGTCCCAATGCAAGATTAGGCTCAGTGGTTCCTAAAAGTAAGAAAGAGTAGAATATCTTCAGTCAGCAAGCAAGGATTCAGATGAAGCATTTTAAAGTTCAGTGCTTAATAAAATTAGCAGCTGTGTGTTCCACTAACTTGATCTTCTAGATGCTATTTTGATTATTATAGGGATAGGTTTCATTTTCCAAATATTATTCTACTTGTCTTCTTTGTTAGGTTGCTAACCCTGGAGCTCTTTTTCTGTCAATCAAAATGGTTCCTATTGGCAGGATAATAAGAAAAGATTTGAAATTATGATTGTACTATGTTCATAGAAATATGCAAAGTCATGAGTTTAGGAATATTCAAATATAAACATGAGAGATTCTTATCTTAATAAACCCTAACAATATTGTTAGAATATTGATGTGCTTTGCATTTTTAAATGTTGTGGTCCTAATCTGAGAGAGATTTGTTTTGTATCTTGGAAATTTAGTGACTTCTGTTTGGGGTGGGGGATGAAATAACTATTTCCCCAATTCTTTTTGGCTGCACAAAAAATTGTAACCAGTTAACTTTTTAGCTGACTCTAGAAAAACAAATCAAGATGAGAAAAAGAAAGAAGAAAAAGGGAAGATTTCCAACTATTTTTACTAATATCCTATTCTCCTTTTATTTTTGACTTTCCTCCTTCTATATTTATAGACACTGGTAGTGCAGGGCATCATTATAGATAGATATTTTGGTTTTCCCCTTTTCAGATTCCCACAGCAGGGCCAACAACAGGCAGTTGGGATAGTTTGGGACCATTCTTTTGAGCAATAACAAGTAGTTGTTTGCAAGTTGGAGTGTGATGATCAAGGCTGTAATCTTTGCTTCATCCTCTGAGTGTTTATAGTGGCATCACCAACAGAGGATGTAGAAGTTACTTACTAAAACTGACTGTCACAAGGACTGTCACAAGCAACATTTTGGACATTAATATTTCAGAATGTCACGAAGCCAATCCAACATGTTACCACCTGGAAGATTCAAAGGCGGGGGAGGGGTGCAGGTAAGAAACACAAACCCATAGGTTCAGAAATGTATAATAGTCTAAGAGGAGCAAGTGTTATAAAATATTGATTAGAAAAATTCCTCCGTAATACATAACTTCTTAGTGTTTCAACTGGGGCTGTCAAATTATTAAAAAAAATAATCGTGATTAATCGTGAGATTCAAAAAAATAGTCATGATTAATGGCAGTTTTAATCACACTATTAAACACTAACAGAATACCATTTCCAAGGCAACCATGGGCTCCCCACACCTCTATTGCAATTGGCTCCCACAGGCTCCCCTGGGTCACCTAACTCCCCACCACCTCTGGGACCCGCTGTCTCCCCTCAGTGCTTAATTTGTATTGAAAGAGGTGCTGGGGCCCTTTAAGGAGAGCACTCAGGAGGCGTGTAGGCAGCACTAATTCCTGAGGCAGCAGCAGCAGCAGCTCAGGAGCAGACAGGCTCCCCCTGTTCCCTGACCCCAGCTCCTTGGCGACGGGGTACATGGGCAGACAGGTGGCAAGCTCCTGGTCTGGAGCACCCTGCCCCAGATGCATGAAGTGCTGCCCCCCGAGCATGGCGCCCTGGGTGATGGTCCCCTTCACCCACCCTTAAAGCTGGCCCTGTCCAGCGGGGAGGGTATGGTGCTGGTGGCGGGGGGTTGGGCTCCCCTGTCACCCCTGGAAGGTGTTTAACCAGCTCTCCCAAATTGCCTGCAGACTACAGGACAGGCTCACGACAGATTAGTGCCACTGCCGGTGCCTCCCTCCCCACCTGGCCGTCACTGAGTCCCATCTTCAGAGGTGTACGATTAACACTCATTTAAAAAAAAGCATTATTTTGTTTTCAGTTAATCACATGCGTTAAACTGCTATTAGTTGACAGCCCTAGTTTTGACAGCTGCATCCATTTAAAAGAGGAGAGATTTGTGTGATCGTTTACTGTTGTGTCAACAACAGTAGCGAATAGATCCGATGACCAGAAATCAGAGAGTAGCAACTGCAAAAATCTGTTCATCATAAAATAGAAAACAAACAGTTTCAAAGCATTTCTACTTTGCATGCAGAGCTAACTTTAAATTACTGGCTTTTCACTCTTTTTCAAAAAAAAGTCACAGTGCCATGCTGTTTTAAAACATTCTGGTTGCAAATTATCAGAGTATGCATAGGTGTGAATTATTTTCTTAAAGCAGAAATTGTCTATGTGTATCAAGTATTTTCAATATGATGTTCAGGATAAGTTAAGTGGATAATAAGTGACAGAAACCTTTTGAAAACTTCAAATTATGTTGAAAAATTAGTCTGTGTGAGCCTTGTCATTAAAATATATGTTGTGTTAAGATGGGACAATACAATATGTTCCCATGGATGGAAAAGTACCTTCAATATGCCAGTTGAAAAAAGTTGTAGAACAGGGACTCAGACTTTTTCATAGTGAAGACCCTAACCCAATAGAGATTGTTTGACGGAAAACTCTCTCCCGTCTCTCAATCACATGAATGGCTTCACTTCAAATTAGTGATCAAACAACATCCCTGTATGACTATAGCAATTGCTTACATAGAAAAGCAACACTGCAGATGTTTTTTTCTACCATTTTTAATGTAATTTAGCTCCTGGAAACAAAAGGGAAACCCAGCACCTATAATTACCTGCAAGTTTTCTGGATTCATGAGCCATATTTTGGGAATCAATGGTCTAGAAAAGAATAGCTGTAGGCCAGTCTGTTAGATAATGCTAGTTTACATTTAACCTAAAAACAAAAAAGCATTTATTTTATTACTATATTTTCCATTCTGAGATGGATAAAAGAATCCTACAACTTTAAAGGGTACTAGTATGCACTTAAATCTGTACCAGAGCTTCATTTATGTATTTTACAGTTGAACAGAACTTAACATTTTGATTTTTGTAGGCATATTATCTACTCAGTTTGAAATAAGTCGTGTATTGCAATTTGTAACTGCTTTCTAATCTCCCTAATTCTGATACTGAAAGATGGAATACTCATCTAAACCTTCTTTGTTTAACAAACTACTCTTAAAATACATATGAAAGGGATGCTGTTAAGGTTGAAAAGCCTCACAATCGATCCAAATGAGTAAAAGTCACAGGCATGCATTTTTTTTGCAAAGTCTGTACATTTCCATATGTGTGAGTATATTCAATCAAGAAGTTTCATTTTTTTTTCTATAATAAAATGAGTAGCTCCAGCTCAGCAACAGAGCTGTACAAAACCCAGTAGTTTAAGTTCCTAGGGGTTTCATGTGATTTTTTTTTTTTTACTTGCATGGACTCACTCTCTACCACACTGAATTTCACTTTGCATTTGGGATTTGATCAAACAAATATTCAAGCTAAAGTCACAAGTACAGATTCTCCATTTTGTTACTTTGGATGTATGCCATTTATGTAGTTTTGTTGACTTTATTGTAGCAGAGCAGAAAATCAGGCTCACTGAGTTTTGTCTAGTTTCCATTTAATCTTTTCCTGACACTTGGAACCTGCCCAGGTAACTCCAAATTAAGCCCAGAGTCACCAGAACATTTGCAAACTGTAGGAAAATTGTGGTCAAATATACTATGCATGGATTTGTTTCTGTCAATCATTGGTCTATTGTATTAAAAAATACAAACTCTATAGATTGTTGAATAATGTATTTTTAATATTTTCCCCATAAATTACAGAATACATTATTTGCAAAATATTATGATTATAAATAGAATCTGGACAGGCCTTTCCTCTGTGACTGCAGAGGGCATTTTGGTAGCAGAACCAGTACAAAGATGAGGAGAGCAAGGGGGATAGATGCCAGGGAGGATGGAAGGGAGGCATGTAAGCAGTGTGCGCTCATTGCACAGTATAGAACTCCATTCTGCATAAGCCCCCTGTGCAACAATGAGTAGAAGCTGTGAGAAGGCTGGAGGTGCAAAGCTGGAGGTTGGCGGGGCTAGAAGATCTTCAAATCCTTTCCTGGGAAGATGGAGTAGCCTCCACAGATTGACTGAACAACTTCTTTCCACCACAGATTCCTCCCCACTCTGCTGCTGCCCTTTCCACTCAGGCTTGGATTTGGAGACAGGATTTATCACATTATGCATTTATTGGTAACTCAGTAGTCCTATTTTCCCTTTGTCTATTGTCCTTTTTCTTACAGCTTCCTTTTCATTTTGTTTCTTTGTTCATAGATAACACATTTCATTTTCTCTGAGCACATTACAGTTTCCTGCTTGCTGGACCCTTTTAAAACTATATTCAGCAGTCATATGTTTAGTAGCCTTAATGTGAAAACTGAAGAGTATCTAAAACTTTTGCAATACATTATAACCAGCTTTCCTTTTTTTTGTCATTCAATCAAATATTCTTTGTATGGCTTTGTTCATACCAGAGTATTACAGGATGATTCACAATGGATTATAGTTTTTAGAATGTATGGATACACCCTACATTTAGTCTCCTTTGTCTGTGTGATGACTTTGCACAAGTTATCACTTCTCTTCAGCATTTCATTACAAATGTAATAAGTTTAATATAAAATCTTCTCCAGAGATCAGCTGGAGATCTTCAGTCCTGGAGAATGTTTTTTTTTCATTCTGATTACTTCTGGCTGGACACTGCAAGGGCTTTCTTTTCTTAATGTCCGTTCCTCAAGAAGAGATACATCCAATTTCACATCCTTTTGATTTACAATAAAGATCCTAGCATTTCAAACTAGAATCCTGTTCACCTTTTTTAATTTCGGTGGCTGTCATGTGACAATGGTAAAGAATCACACAGTCACTTTCTTTTAATAATGAACATGGAAAAAGGGAAACAAATGTTATCTATTAAAGCTTTTTATGTCTCTGTTATTCTTTTTAAATCTACCCCAGTCCTCTCGTCTCTGGCTTCCTGCTACAAATTTAAAGAAACAATACATATATCCATATATGCTTTTGGCAGTAATTTGCCTTCTTTTTCTGGTCATTCTGCTGTAGGATCTTTCTATTTGTATATGTTTTACCTTTTGCTTCACTGTTTGAAGTCTAATGCATCTACAATTATTTATTTCAAACTGCTTTCATCATGTATTACCCCACATGTTTTTATGATCTAAATTATACTGTGCCAGACTGTATCATTCATTGTTATATTCTCTCTGCCTGCCAGTTTAGCATCTGTAAACTTGGAAACCTTGTTTTTTATATTACATTTCCAGTAACTGAAATATATTATTTATAATTCATTCTTTCAGTGAACCTTGTAGCACCATTCTATCAGTTCTCTTCCAGCTTGAAATTTAAGTCATGCAGATAGTGCAAGAAAAATCAAAAGATTTCCCAGGAAATCTGACCCACTAATGATTCTGCAATGTGTCATATGATGAAATCCAGAGTTTACATAGCAAGGCTCTGGGTTAAATGTACCTTAGCCTTGGTTATGCATTAAGCAAGCCCCATTTTTCAGGGCCGGCTCCAGGGTTTTTGCCGCCCCAAGCAGCGAGGGAAAAAAAAAAAAAAAAAGCAAGCCGCAATCATGATCTGTGGCACTTCGGTGGCAGCTCTACTGCTGCCGCTTCAGTTTTCGGCGGCAATTCGGCGGCTGGTCCTTTGCTCCGAGAGAGAGTGAGGGACCCTCTGCTGAATTGCCGCCAAACAGCCGGACATGCCGCCCCTCTCTGTTGGCCGCCCCAAGCTCCTGCTTGCTGGGCTGGTGCCTGGAGCCGGCCCTGCCTTTTTTGTATATACTGTAAATTCAAGTACCATTAAAAAAGAGCTCAGTCCAGGTAGGCTGAAGAGAACACGTTGCAGTTTCCTGCTTAGTAGTATTTTATTCGTGATTGTCATTTTTACTCTCTTTATTCACAAGAGATTAGAAACTCTGCAAAGAAAACCCAGAGTGTGTCTATATTTTACATCATTCACATGATTCTTCCGGAGAGTTTCACCTAACAGTCTGTGCCACTATCATCTCTTGTTATTGCTGGGTTGCATGAAATGCCTTAATTGATTAGGTGGGCAACTTGCTGGTAACCTTATAATTTTGTTGGGGCTTTGAATCAATCATAGAGAGGTAGTAATTTGGGGAGAAGTAATGGATAAGGCAGATTATGGCATTTTAGAAAAAAATAAAACATTTCCTTTCTGGCCCACAAAGGTCTTGCCCAAGGTATCATTCCTAGGCTACTCTATGAATTTTCTCTTGTCACCTAAAGTATCTATATATGTGCATGTGCAGTCTTGTTGTATGTAGGACTCAGCTACTATGGCAATGAGGGGCATACAAGTGGTTAGATCCTGGTCTGGCTTGTTTAATTGCCTCTGTACCAAGGTCTGGTAAAGGGTTTGGGGAATCCTGTTCCACTGCTACATCAAGCAGCATTAGATATAAAATATATCACTATTATGGCAAATACTTGTTTTCTGTGAGTTTAAAACTGCTGTTCACACGTGTTTGAGATTGCAACCTTAAATTTGGCATCATGGGAACATTCACAAGAGTAAAATTAAATTGCTCAAATATTCACAGAAATCAAACACAAAAGAGGCTCAAACATGGCTGAGTGATTGCATTTAAAAATCTGAGCAATTATTTGGGGAAAGTTCTGCTAGCAGTATTCAAGCAAGTCTGTTAAAGACTCAATGAAACAGAATCAACAGATAGATCTTGTATAAAATAGCCAGTATTTAGTAAAAGAATGTCACCAGAGAAATAATACTAAAGAGCCAGCAAAATAGAGGAATGCAAAATATTGACATACTCCTGTGAGTATTCACATGGTCCTGTGAGTTAAAGAGCACCACAGAACTGATTATTATACCTAATAGTGAAACTGATGATTGTGCACAGATCACCAAATTTATTCTCAGCAAGCCTGAGGCCATGTCTACACTTCGGGGACTATAGTAGCATACCTAGGGTGCCATAGCTAAACTGACATAACTCCATAGTGTAGATGCTGTCTACAGCAAAGGGAGGTTTTTTTTCCATCTCCAGAGGAACACCATCTCTCTGAGCAATGGTAGTTGGTTGAGCTTCCATCAACCTTGCTGCACCTACACCAGGGGTTAGGTTGGCAATAGCTACAGCACTGAGCGGTGTGGATTTTTCATACCCCCTGAGCACTGTAGCTATGTTGATCTAAATTTTAAGTGTAGACTAGGCCTGACTCTGCAGTCCTCACTCTGCAGACCCAGCAAATATTCACTTTCAACAGGAACCGTGCCAAGGTCCACTTCTTGGCTTTTTGTATTCATATCCACTTTCTTCTTGTTGCTATGGGAAAATGGCTCTCTTAAGAATAGGAAACAAAACTTATGAAGGCAAAAATTGTTGCTGATATAGTTTGCATGACACCACGGGGGAATGGAGCTGACTGGTTTAAAAATAATTGTAGTGCATTTCAGCTCAGGGTAATAAAGTAATGAGAGTCTTGTTTTTCATTTTTCCTTCCTTCCCCTCCCCACGTTGCCATGAAATGCCACTGGCAGGAAAAATGGAAGGTACTTTAGAACATGTCATCTGCAGTCTGCTTTGCTGATAAATTTGTTCAGGCAAATATGATAGGCCATAAAAAATAGATATTTTGAGCCAGGTCTATCTGGTAAAAGTAATTCTTTCTTTTTTCCCTATAGCTGGCTGTCAGAACATTTTATTATCTTGACTAGAAAACAAGTGAAACTGAACTTGATAATGTCTGATTCACCCCCGCCCCCTCTTTAGAGCACATAGCATGCATAGTAGTTTTTGTCTTGCATATATTTAAGTATAGCATCCCTATGATATTCTTTTTAAACTCCGGATGATTCTGAATGCCAGACAAGGTAATACTGGTAACAGAGAAACTTCACCCTTCTAGATAACACTTCTTTAATGGGTTATACACTTGTGTAAAGGTTAACATAGAAAGCAATTTGAAGCGCGAGGAGTACAAATGGGTAAATGATGGCCTGTCAAGTCCCTCAGCAGCAGCACAGAAGCTAACTACTAGCTCCCCTCACCACAAGCACACTACTCCAACCAGCAAGACCAATCCAACCTCATTGCAGAGGACACTTCACCAAGCCCATAAATATTGATTTTTAGATGTGAGTAATTCACAGATAAGGGTCTTTGCAACAAGTCTCTTGAATGCAAATGAAGAAAAACCTCAATGATTTTGGACCTATCTAGAATCTTAAGCAAAACCAGACAATGTATTGATTACAGTGAGACATTGCCTGTACTAGCTAAATGAACCCCACAGAAACCCAATTATCAAACAGCAAAACAAAAACCAAATACACAAGCAATTAAGGCTGACAAGTAATAACTGAATTAATCTTTCTTGGAAAATAAGAATTAGAGATGGAAATGTTATCTTGTTCTGTGTAATACGTTGAGTTTCTAGATTTTATATTTTTATCTGAACAACTGGCTCAAAAGCATAGCTGTGCCATCTAAATGAACTTCAAAAATATCACTGAAGCCCACCTTACGCACCACATACAGGGTGATTTGGATTATTTAGTACAGAAGAACTTCCCCACTTTATTAAGCAAGAAACCACTAAAGGAAAACATTAAAATAAGTTTTAAAAAGTGCTCCTTTCTTCCAATAGACTGCATGGCACTTAAAGCCATAATTTAATGCTTTAGGAGAGGGTGCATTCAAGATAGAAATTTCATATTTGAAATTCAAAGAACCTTGATTGGCATGACAAGCTAAACAAGTGTTGCCAATGTGTGGAAAAGAGACAGGCCATTTGGATGTCTGTCAGAGGTGGGCCAGGACAGGGCTACAGTATATGTGGATACTGAAATACTCCCTGTTGTGTAATAGACAGGCAGATTAAGACACCCTTTTATAATCTAAATTGTAATAGGGTTTTTAGAAAAAAGAACATGAGTACTTGTGGCACCTTAGAGACTAATAAATTTATTAGAGCATAAGCTTTCGTGGACTACAGCCCACTTCTTCGGATGCATATAGAGTGGAATAAATATTGAGGAGATATATATACACAACATACAGAGAGCATGAACAGGTGGGAGTTGTCTTACCAACTCTGAGAGGCCAATTAAGTAAGAGAAAAAAAACTTTTGAAGTGATAATCGAGATAGCCCAGTACAGACAGTATGATAAGAAGTGTGAGAATACTTACAAGGGGAGATCGATTCAATGTTTGTAATGGCTCAGCCATTCCCAGTCCTTATTCAATCCTGAGTTGATTGTGTCTAGTTTGCATATCAATTCCAGCTCAGCAGTCTCTCGTTGGAGTCTGTTTTTGAAGTTTTTCTGTTGTAATATAGCCACCCGCAGGTCTGACATTGAATGGCCAGACAGGTTAAAGTGTTCTCCCACTGTTTTTTGAGTACTATGGTTCCTGATGTCAGATTTGTGTCCATTAATTCTTTTGCGTAGAGAGGGTTTTTAGAATAGTTTTGACTGCCAATTGGTGGCTAGATACTCAGACCCCACTGAGACTGATTTTTTTTTTTTTTTTTTAAGAATCAGCAGCTTCTGTTGTTTTCAAAGTGAGTTGTGGCTGCTCAGAATATTGAAGGTCAGTCCCATTCAGTAAAGTCTCTCATGCCATGGGTTTACTTGTGTGTATGGATGGCACATTACTTCTGTCACAAATTTGAAGTAGACTTCTTGTAGTCCACAGATAGAAATTCTACCAAGCAAGCTAAAGATAAACTTCCATTTGAATATACCAGGAGAAGATATGCAAGTATTCCAAAATACATGTCTACTTATTGGCTAGATGGATCTGAAACATTATGAAATGCAGAAGAATGATCCTGTATTCAAAACAAAAGTCTGCACTATGAAAGAATGTTGATTCAATGTTTTTATTATAATGCCTTTGCTGTAAATGCTGGCTCTATATGTACTTTTGGATCTCTTTCTCTGACTTAAATAATATAATGAACGTATCGCTTTAAAAATAACCAAAAATGTATCACAATGATTTGTTCTAAGCTGAGGAGGATGACTTTTTGTCACTTGCAACTTGGTTTGACTTTACTGTATTTTCTGTTCTAGCTCGGTGGATGGCTGAATATTTATATGTATTATTATGACCTAAACATTGTGCTATACATTCTTTCAGAGACAAAGTTTTGTCTCTTGCATGAGGTTTGGGCAAGTGGGTTGATGTCAATTTTAGTTTTCACTAAGGGCAACAGAAAGACTTCATCCATCAGTGAGATAACACTAGAAAATAATTCCTCCTTCAAAAGCCAACCTCAGCCTGTTTGCTTTGTGACAGAGCGGATCTGGATATGGGTGCAACATTAACCTATTTGTATCTTTGTTACTGGTGGTTCTCTCTTTACCCTGGCTATCTAAATAAATCTTAAATAACGCAGCACTTCTCTGCCACTTCTACAGGCAGCTGAGCCAAGTGACTCATTCCATCTCTGCATTTGGAATGTAGGGTCTGTATTAAATGATTCTTGTTTCCAATCTTCTAATCAACACTTTAGAAAAGAGAATAATTAAAAAAATAAACCCAAGCCCACAACCCTTCACCTCCCCCACAATTCATATTTTTGCCAAGAAATGAATATAAAAAAACCCAAATGTCATGAATCAGGCATTAGTTCAGTTACATCAAAGAATTCAAAGGAATTATAGGAGTCTGGATTTACTGTGGTTTACCTGAGATAAAGTCTGGTCCCTTTTCTTTAAGGATATACACATAATATTTAATTAATTTTTAAACAGCTTTTTTAAAAGGACCTCCTGATAGACACTGGAGCCATTTACTATGTCTTGGAGAACTTTAAGGGAAAATTCAGAATGTGGAAAGAGATGTATTTTTGATAACCATAGAGTTAATTGCTAAGGAAAGGTAATACCTGCATTCCAAGTGGTAATATGCCTGTTACCATCATATCTGAGTTTTGAATGAATGCATGTGCACACATACATACACGCTTCACCAGTTAAACTTAGCTACCCATATTTGAAAATTTGGCTTTAAATGACAAGTTGTATACATGTGGAAATAGGTGTTCATAACACTACTTCTATTGCAAACTCAACTACAGCTCTTTGACAATCAACTCTAATTTGTGCTTTATTTCTGTCTTAAACAAAGAAAATAAACCCCATTTAGTGTGTTTTTTTAAGTTAGGTTTATTGGAGGGAAAGAATATATTTTGTAATGTTTACTTCTTATATGATGTGACTGAGAGCAGGTGTTATGGGGTGTGAGATACCAGGATACAATCCAGACCACTGAGTAGTTGTGTCACTTCTGCCCTGTTATCTGGGATGTCCTTTACAATGCCTTGCTGCTGTAGCCTTCAGCCTGGACTGCTCACAAACAGCCTCCAGCATGTAAGTCACTCCCAGCTACATCAACGTGTGTACTGCAGCCAGTCAGCCACACCTTAGTTCTGACCAGCTTTGGATATGCTGCATGGTGACCCTAGCAGACACCAGTCCTGGATCTTCCCCCAGAAATGTATGTCCTGTAATGCCCAGCCCTCTCCCGGACAGTACAAATATGTCAAATCCTTTATTTCTTTTATGGAATAATATGCACACAACTTGTTACCCCAAATGGAGTTACCCAGACACTTAAACTTGAACATACTGGATCCGATAAAACAATAAAACAAGTTTATTAACTACAAAGAGAGAGATTTTAAGTGAGCACAGGTAATGAGGCATAAAAGTCAGAAATGGTAACAAGAAAAATAAAGTGCTTACTAGTAACTAACTTAACAAACTATATTAGATTCAAAATAAAGTTTTCTCACCACATGCTTTCAGCAGTCATACTGACCAAACTCTAGGTTTGTACCGCTTTCCCACAGTCCAATGGCTGCTTCCTTTGTCTCTTCAGGTGCAGTGAATCCAATGAGCAGGGAGAGCAAGTGAGCAATGTCTTGGGGTGTTTGCACATTCTTTTTATACTCCTGTCCCCCCTTTGGAAGCAAACCCAGCTGGGAGCAAGGTAATGAGCAGTCCGTGTAAAGGAAACTCCATGCTGTTTCTTTGCTAAGAGGTAGATTTTTGCCCCTTTCCTTTTCCTGCCAAAGAATAGCCACTTAGTAGGTAATGGTACATCAGCCTGGTTTATACTTGGCTGAGGTGTCAGCTTGCCCTTTATCTCTGAAGAACAGGCTTGGCCACTGCCCATATTTATGATTCATGATTTCAGCTTGTGTTTATAACTTCACATATATCGCTGCTATGCTCCTTTTGCCATGATATTACTGATTAGCAAATTATGAGTTTTTAAATGGTACCTCACAAGGCACACCTTGTACAAACATCATTATAATAGTGTGTAGGATGTGAACATGAGTATATTCTGTCATATAAAGTTATGAATACATTACTCTAATTACTTCATTTTAAACCATTACTTTATGTTATTTAAAAAGAGATTTTGGGGGTCAGAACTTGAACCCAGAAATAGCCAGATACGCAATTCACTAGCCCACATAGAGACATGCTCATGGCAATATTTAGAATAGACAGTATAGTTTTACTTCTGGTAATTACTGATCTGTATGGTATTTGAAACAGAACAATTTTCAAATACTGCAAACATGCCTAAAAGTGAAAAAACAGAATTCTACAGACCGTGACCACATTGCCTCCCTGGCCTCTCCCTGAGTGACTGTAGCTCTGGGATAAGGGGATCAGATACAGGTGTCCTTGGATCCCCTCCATCATAAAATCATGAAGTTGTACTTAGCATCACTTAAGAGCAATGAAAAACATCTCACTACTAAAATAAATAGGCTGGCTAGCGAGGTTAAGACAGTGGAAGATGAGGATGAAAAATTCGAGAATAGAATAAAAGACATTTTTCAAAGAAAATAAAGATTGGCAGCCTGCAGTTTAAATTTGGAAAAGAGTATAGTGATTATGAAGAATGGGATTAGGGCCAAGAGAACTAGGAATTCAGGTGTGGAGACAGGAGAAAAAGTCTTGTGTTGGGATGTTCATTGTGATATTTCTGCTACAAATTTGAGACAAAGATTAAGAGCTTTGTCTTCACTACGGCGCTAATTTGGCACCGCTGCCATCGATGCAGTGGCACTGATTTAGTGTGTCTGGTGAAGCTGTATTACAACAACAGGAGAGCACTCTCACGTCAATGCAATTACTCCACCTAAACGAGAGGCAGAAGCTATGTTGGTGGGAGAGGATCTCCTGATGACATAGCGTGTTCTAGACACTGCTTTTAGTCAATGTACGGTAAGTTATGTCACTCGGGGTGTGGTTTTTTTCACACCCTGAGTGACATAATTTACATTGACTTAAGCAGTAGTGTAGACAAGGTCTAAGAAAAAATACCTTTTCAGATTAAGTGTTATTACAGAGTTTCCTTGAGGTCTCACCAGGGATTGAGACAGCACGATTGTGGTGTTGGCAGACAAGTGAAAAAGACGAGTTCCTTAAATCTGAAAACTCAGACATTCTATTTGGTAAAAAACAGATTTTATGTTTCTCTAGCCACAGCTGTGAAACCTAGAGAGTAGGAGGGAAACAGGACAGTCAAAGGAGGTCTATATGAGCAAGGGGATTTACAGTCCTCTTCAGACGCTATATCTGTTAACCGTCTGCATGAAAAAAAACCTGCGCAGAAGGACTCACAAGGGCATCAGACGATGAAAAAGATGTTGATTAGTGGTAATTTTGGACAAAGTTTTCTGTGTTTCCACAGATAGATTGAGCTAGGGCCAAATTCTGCTAACAGTTGCACCAATACTAATCCAGAATTCCTTTGCTGACTTCAAGAGAGTTATTCCACATATAGTAGTGTAATTAAGAACAGAATTTGGCTATTGCTTTGTGTTCATTGGATTCCTAATTCAAATTCTCCCTCTGGATGGGTGGTTCTGTTTTCTTGGCAATGAGACAACAGTTCCTGTGAGCTTTTATAATTTACCTTTGACAGTTCTTTATAGATTCTTTCATTAGCAAATAACTGTCCCTATGAAGAGGTCTGGTATAATGTCTGTGTGCTATTTAAGTACCACCTAAAGCCCTTCACACAAAGGTGAATTCACCAATGTTAGAAAAATGGCAGTTTATTCTCTATTGTTATGTACATTCCCTCTTTCCTCCTCCCCCAAAATGGGAATGACATGTTGAAATATATGCAGGATATAGTGTACTGATGTCGATTTTGTATAAAATAAGATCCTGCTTAAGTCATTCCAGTAACAAGTTAACACCTGTAGGCCTAGTTCTGCACTCACTTACACCAGTGTAAACTGGGAACAAATCTATTGAAGTCTACGGAATGAATCACTGTAAATTATTGGAGAATTGAGACTTGTAGGCTGTGTGAAAAGCTAATTTTAAAAATGCTAAACAAATAAGATTGTTTTTCTTTGTAAGGGAATTAACTTGTTAGTCTGTTGACAAAAAAATTGCTATTTCAGAAAAAGGGACATTCTGTCTAGAAATGCTTAGAGATACTTTAAAACTTGAATGGAGACATTTGCTGCTCACAGCATTTAAGTCTTTTTGAAAAAGACCATCAGGGCCTGAGAGTCTAAGTAGTCTTAGAAAAATAAATGAATCTTGATTTCTAGTCAATGGCATTCACTCGAATCTTAGGGCAACACTGTATATTCAATAAATGTTCTAAAATTAAATTGACAAATGTAACTTTTTATTCTAACATATTCTAGAGCTATTTAATTAAAAGTTAAAGCTGAGCTTCACAGTATGAGTCTGAGTGAAAAAGAAGACATGAAAGCTGACTTTGTGAATGAAGCAGATGTGTGCTGTATAGATATGTGTTGATTCTTTAAACTGAATCATGACTGAAGTGGAGAAAGTATGAATGGATACTTTGCAAAGACATCTTCACCTGCCAGTGCTCTCTTGCTGTCTTTCTCCACTCTCTTTCTTCTTTGTCAGGGAGCAGGGCAAATTATATTTAAAATTTGAGAAATACTGTAGTCCAGTAACATTTCCCCACAGCATAAAAATGTTACACCATAAATGTGTGATGAACCTTTAACGTGCATTTATAAAATTATAGTTGGCCAAATTCTGGCTCTTCTGAAGTCAATTGCAAAACACCTATTGACTTAAATGGAGCAGGATTTCATACAACATATTCAAAGGGGCAATTTAAAACTAACTGGTAGATTCTTAGCTACAGAGGCCTTGGCTGTTTCATGGTACAAATCCAAAATGGTGGTCGCATAGAGTGTGAATGTGTGCATTTGTGAATCCTTTGAAGTAAGATCTTTGAAGACCTATAAAGCCACTGCATCTTCAGAAAGATGGCACTAAACAGTGTACAGTAAAAACTGTTTTATCCGGCACTTCACCAACCGGAAAGCTCTATAAACTGACATTTCTGATCTTCATTGAAAGTCCGGTTTATAGTCTGGTTGGCATGGGGCTGGCAGTGGGTTGGGGTGTGGGAGGGAGTGTGTACTGCAGGCTTTTGGAGGGAGTTTGGGTGCAGGAGGGGTCTTGGGGCTCGGGATGGGTGCAGGGTGCCAGATTCGGAGGCCGCTCACCTCCAGCGGCTCTCTGCAAGCGGTGACCTGTCCTGAAGGCTCCTAGGCAGAGGTGTGGCAGGACTGCCTCCACCCGCAGGCACCACCCCAAAAGCTCCCAGTGGCCGCAGTTCCTGGGGCTCCTATTGGCCGCAGTTCCTGGGGCAGGCTGCCCCAGAGCTTGGGGCAGGCTGGGGCAGGGGCAGAGTGCAGAGCTTCCTGCCGCGCCTCTGCCTAGGAGCAGCTGGGACAGATCACCACTTGCAGGGAGCCTCCTGAGGTGTGTGCCCCTGGATCCAGCACCCCACACCCCACCTGCGCCCCAAGCCCCCACCCATACCCAAACTCCCTCCCAGATCCCGCGCCCCAACCCCCAGCCCCGCACTCCTTCCTGCACACAAACTCCCTCCCTCTTAGTTAATGAGCATTTTTCACTTACCAGCACCCCCAATGCCCGCAACATGCCGGATAAAACATCTTTTACTGTATATTGAATATCTCCATTTCAGGCAAGTAAGCAATCCAACAAAGTTAAATTGCAAACCATTCCCAAAATCAGTTTGGAATATGTTTCCTTCATGTCAACAAGCTGAGGCCAATTGTAATAGCAATTACTAAACAGCTATGGTAAGAGGTAATTTACTATAGTAATCAATCAGCAGAAGATAGTTCAAAGTTATATTTTGAAATGGCCCAGAATATTGATGGACAATTTATGATAAGAGCTGGTAATAGGTAATTGTGTTGGCTGGAGAGGAGTAGTATGAGTCATTGGAATTTTTCAGTCTCTTGCTATGACTGACAGGTTTTTGTGGTGTCAACCATGGTGTCAATTTTAGCCAGGGTAGGAGGAGGGGCCTATGATGGTTATAAATGGTCAGGTTGTTCCTCCCCAAGATACAGCAACCTTTTGAAAGAGGAAGGTGGGAAACAGCAAGTTTCTTCAGTCTGACATCTACAGTATCCAGCAGCTACACATATCATGGACTTCTTGTGCAGTTGCCAAGAGTAGAGAGGTGATACAAGGGGCACAGAACAGCACTGTGTCTCATTTGCTCCTTGTAGCTGTAGCCGGTTTAAACTACAACATTTTTGGAATGAGGTTAGAATTCAGATTAGCCTAATTTTATAGCAGTATTTTGGATGGGAATTAGAAACATTATCATTCTTGGGGATGTAACAAATCTGACCATGTTAGAAAAACAATGATGCTTGGGAGCTGCCTCTGGGCTGAGAAGTAGTTACTTATGAGAAAGTTGCTTTTGATTGGCTGACAATCTAATCCACCTTTACAAAACTGCACCTCAGAAGTCTGTTTTCCCTTTTATATGTGACTGGCTGAATTCAGATTGGAGTTCACAAACAGGTGTGTATGCAGAAATTCTTGCATTCAGGCATGGACTGTTATGCATAGTTTCTTTTGCATTTGGTAATAATAATTCAGTAAAATAATTTTAAATTACTATAATTCATTATACAGCAAGTTACCTCTAAATAATACATATATACAAGGTTCATTGTTTGAAGATTATTTAAAAATTCTAGTAGTGAAAAAAATGAAAGATAAAATGCAGTTTGAACAAGTATGATGAAGAGTGTGTGGGAAGATAGTCTGAAAAAGGATTTTATGGTTTGCTCCAGGAGAATTTTACTATAGGAAGGATGTTCTAGTGGGTAGGACACAGGATTGAATCTCGAGATCTGGATTTAATACCTGTCTCACCCCCAGACTTCCTCTGTCTCCTTGGTCAAATCCCTTAACCTCCCCTGTGATTCAGTTTCCCATTTATAAAACTGGCCTGGTATTTCCCTGCCTCATAAGGATGTTGCAATGATGTGAGCCACAGAAGTGTACAGGCAAATGGAAGTCAGTTTAAGCATATACTTTCCATGCAGCTTTAGAGTTCTGCCTGTGAACATTTATGCCAGTAAAACATGTATATTCATGAATGTCAACATACATGGAGTTCTAGCCTGGCCAAAGCAAAATCACTAAAACATTCCAATAAATAACTGTGGAACAATGTTTTCATTTTGTGCCCAATTCTATTGTTGACAAGTCCTTATTAGACACAAGTTTCCAGAGCCTTTGCAGTAACTGTGCTGCACATTAACAGGTCATAAGAATTTATGCTGTGGTCTTCCTTGTGAATAGTTCTTTCCACTCACATTGAGGTGTAGCCCTACCATTTATTAATCAACAGTAACTTTTCTTGTTTGCAATAAGGCCGTGTCTATACTACCATTTATGTCAGCAAAACTTATCTCACTCAGGGATGTGTAAAAAACAGCCTCCTGAGTGACTTATGTTTCACTGCCATAAGTGGTAATGTACATAGCGCTAAGTTGGCGGGAGAGCTTCTATCGCTGACATAGCTACCGCAGCTTGTTGAAGGTGGTTTGATTATGTCGATGGGGAAGCTCTCTCCTATTGGCTTAGAGTGGCTACCCGAGAGATCTTACAGCGGCACAGTTGCATCGGTACAGCTGTGTCGCTGTAAAGTCTCTAGTGTAGACATAGCTTAACTCTTTTATTCTGTAACCTTAATCTTCCCTCACTTCTTATTTATCGCTCTTATAAATTCCACATGCTCCCTGTTATATCACAAACAGCACAAATGTACAAATCCTGATTCCTGTAGGCCAAATCAAAATAGCATAGGAGTTCCCCCTTCTTGGTTGATGTGGACTGTGTACATCTTTGGATTATCTGCACTGTTTTCTGCACCAACTGACTCTGCTGTTGCTTGTGATACTTTCTCCAGTACCTGATTTTCAATTGCAAATCCGATGTGCCTTTCCCCTGTATGTTTTTTCTTTAGCAGAATGAGATTTTAAAAAGAAAAATACAATAGAATATTCTGCCTGAGACCTCCCTTCTGGGACCTTCCTAAACTGAAGCGAGAAAGATGAACAAATTGCATCACTTATCACCAGTTCCTGTCTAACAACCTAGACGGGAATCAGTGAGTTACACCAGCATAAAACTGAAGTCAAGCAGTGATGATCCAGGACCTTAAATTGTGATTCTGCTCTCATTTACACTGCTGGAAATCAGATGAAGTGAATCACCGTAAAACGATGGCGATTATTGGCCCAGGCTCACTGTGCATTGGCGAAAAGCATAGGGATGGTGCAACTTGCACAGACACCCGTTCTTTCATGCAGCAGAAACTTAGGGATGGATTGTGAATCTCCATAATACAGCCCTTTCCTGAGGACCCCGTGGGATTGAGGGTATATCCACACAGCATTTTGGAGCCTACAGGAACGAGCCTCCCTGCCCAGGTTAAGAGACTTGGGCTTGCGAGACTTATGCAAGTGCTCTAAAAGTAGCAGTGTAGACAGCACTTTGAAGATGCAGCTTGGGTTGGAGCTCAGGCTCTGAGGCTCCTTCACCTCTGCTTCAGAGCCGGAGCTCCAGCCCAAGCCGCAACTTCAATCCACTATATGCAGCTCTTTCCAGAGTGCTACCACATGCCCCGCTAACCTGAGTCTGTCCACCCAGGTTAGGAAGCTCGCTGCCATGGGCTCCAAAATCTGTGTAGACATATCTTATACGTAACTCTGTCATGACTCTAATCCAGAGCACAATCTAGCCCTAAATGACAGCACAACCTCCATGCAGGTATCTCCCTGTCATTGACAGGTGCAGCAATCAGGATAAATGTGCTTGTAATGTATCATTTAACTGAATCTGACAGGCTTGGGAGCCATCACAAAGGATTAATTTTTCCAAAATTGCTTATTGAGTATATTAAGATCATTGACATGTAAGTATTTGATACAAATCTAAAAAATTCTTCCTCCTCCTTCCCAATTCAGAGTTTTGATAAGAATCCAAGGGAAAAAGAGGAGATAAGTTAGCCATAACTGTGTCTCATTTAAGGTGGTCAGTTAATTAGCTAACTCTTCTTTTTTTAAGAGAGATCACATCTTAATATGACTACTGTGTTTAGGAATACAGGAATTCCAAGGTAGGGTCAGACTAATGATTCATCTAGTCCAATATCCTGCCTGCAACAATCTCCAGTATCAAGCACTTGAGAAGAAGATATGAGAAACTACAAAATGGACAGTTATGGAATAACCTGTCTACAGGAGAGTGGTTGGAGTGTGAGGGTTTATTTTATACACCTTATTATAAAAATGTACATGTTAAAATACAGATAATGTTTTTTATCCATATGAATGTAATTTTTGTGTACCTGAGCTTATTTTAACCTGTGAAACAGTTCTGATGATCAGTAGATCAGATAGATATATTCTGTATGCTCACATACTGTGTATCTGATGAAAAGCTGTGAAGTCTTTGTACTTTTGCTATTGAAAGGGACAAAAGTATCTTAATATAACTGCCATTTCTCTCGTATAGATGTCAGACACCAATCCCCCTCTGTTTCCTTTTCTCTCTCTTTTACTTTCTAATAATAAGTGAGAAAGTTTTTAAAAGAGCTGCATATTCAAATGAAAACGCCACATTTTTCTGGCTGTGGAGACTATAATTATATGTTTGCATTTCTAATTGAAGTATTGATGAACTTGGCCCACGCTGCAGCAAATATAAAATAATTGTTAGTCAATCTGTGTGAAGAACTGGGTAGGGAAGAAAAAAAATCCCAGAGAAAACCAAAAAACACTAATGCGGATTTGAAAGAAGCAGCATGAATACTGATAATAACCAGCCCAATGGCTTATTGCCTAGTATTATTTACTACCATGATAAGTTAATCAGGTGGAGGCTGGAGGTTTTGCAGAAATGATGACCCACTAGGAATTCCATGCTGGCCACAAGTTCTTCCCTAAAAAAGTTACACTTTTCCTGACTCTTTAAGGTCAGGGTCTGCCACCCTTACTCACACTGAGGCCTGCTCTATACTACAGAGTTAGGTCAAGGTAAGGCAGCTTACACTGACCTAACTCTGTGTCTACACAAAAATGTAGCTCCCACTGATGTAACTCGCCCACTACACTGACTTAATAACCCCACCTCCGTGAGAGGCATAGCACTTAAGTTGATGCAGTGTCAGTGTAGACTCTCTTGCTTACATCAAATGTTGCTGCTTTTCAGAAACCATCCCACAATGTCTCACACAGTCAGTTTTCCAAAATTACCTATTTAGTAGCTTATATATATATATACACACACACACACATACACACACACACACACACACACACACACACACACACATATTTATAGATATAATATATGTATATGATAGATTTGATAGATTTGGAACTGGCAAGAGCTCCTGGTGAGGACGTGCCCCGTCAACACCAGGAGTGTGGTGAGGATGTGTAAAAATGATATAATTACTGTGGAGGTTTTACATTGACATAACTAAGAGCTGGTCTTCACTACAGGGAGATCAAAGCTGCTGCAATCGATACAGAAGGGATTGATTTAGGGGTCTAGTGAAGACCTGCTAAATCGATGGCAGAGCGCTCTCTGGTCAACCCCGGTACTCCAGCTTCCTGAGAAGAGTAAGGGAAGTCGACTGGAAAGCGTCTCCCATTTATGCAGCGCAGTGAAGACACTGGGGTAAGTTGACCTAAGCTATGTTGACTCCGGCTACATTATTCACATAGCTGGAGTAGCGTAACTTAGTTCGACTTACTCTGGTAGGGAAGACAAACCCTTAGATTCACTTAATTTTGTAGTGTAGACTTGACCTCAATTATAGTACCTCACCCATTGGCACTACTCCCACAGGGCAAGATTCTGCCTTTAGGCACAGCCCTGAGAAAGGAGCAATGTATAGGTGCACTGCCTCCAAAGACAGTATAAAGAGACATTGTGCTTCTGTGGAGTACTATAAAATGCTATAACTATTAAAAGATTGCAGCATACTGCTCCCCATCCAGCTCTGCTGACTGATGCACAGGAGAGTGGAGCCGTGGCTCTCTTCACATTTTCCCCTCCAAAGGACACTTATTCATGGGTGGAACATCTCTGGTAAAGTTCCCACTCACTGCCCACAGCATTCTGAGCTAACATGGCCACATAAGAACATGGGGGCCTTACTCCCTGCTGCTTCTCTGTGTAATTGCAGTAGATGAATAAACTATTTTGTCCAGAATATGGTACTAGTCAATGTGAGTAAGGGAAGCAGTGTCTGAGGCTAGGTCTACACTACCCGCCTGAATCGGCGAGGAGAAATCGACCTCTCGGGGATCGATTTATCGCGTCCCAACGGGACGCGACAATCGATCCCCGAATCGGCGCTCTTACTCCACCAGCGGAGGTGGGAGTAAGCACCGACGACAGAAAGCCGCAGAAGTCAATTTTGCCGCCGTCCTCAGAGCGGGGTAAGTCAGCTGCGATACGTCGAATTCAGCTACGCTATTCACGTAGCTGAATTTGCGTATCTTAAATCGACTCCCCCCTGTAGTGTAGATGTACCCTGACTCTCTGAAAGAATTAGGGGCCAGATCCTTAGCTGGTATAAACTGTCATGGTTTCATTGACTTTTACGGAATGATAACAATTTACACCAGCTGAGGATGTGCACCTATGTCTTCTTATTTTCGTCAGCCAGAAAGAAATGCTAGGTAATCAGGACATCTACATGGATCTCTCAGGATTTGCTTGAGATGCATCAAAATAATTTGGGTCAGATACTGCCTTTGATATAGAGCAGAAAGTCCATTGATATCAGTGGGAATTGGGCAGGGACTGAGAAAAATGTTTCTCTACACCAGTCATGATTTTATAAACCTCAGTCATATCTCTCCTTAGCGTCTCTTTTCCAAGTTGAAAAGTCCCAGTCTTATTAATGTCTCCTCATACGGAAGCCGTTCCATACTCCTATTCATTTTTGTTGCTCTTTTCTGAACCTTTTCCAATTCCAATATATCTTTTTTGAGATGGGGCGACCACATCTGCACACAGTATTCAAGATGTGGGCATACCATGGATTTATATAGAGACAACATGATATTTTCTGTCCTATTATCCTGAATTATCTTGAATGGGAGTGACCACCCTGTGAAGCAACACTGCAGCAACCTCCAGTGATGGGATCAGCAGCACAGAGTGATTGGATTAGCAGTAGAGCTTTTGTAACTCAGGATGCTGTTTCCCCATTGCAATATAAACTTCAACCAAACTTCAACACCCAGGTACCCCTCCCCCCCGCACTTTCAGGTAGACCAGCTGCGTGTAGTTTAAAGCACTACTTAATTTAAGATAGCGGTTTTTGTGCCTGGATGGGAATGGGGGCATTAGGGTCAAAACTGGAGTTAGAGATGGAGCTAACGATGCAGCAAACACAAGCCCTAAGAGGGTATGTCTACTCTGCAGCTGGGAGCAGTGAGATGTGCTGCCTGAGTAGAATTACATCCAACTGCCTGAGAATGTAACTGGGCAGCTAGCCTGTGCCACCGTAGCCATGCTGCTATTTTTAGTGCTCGTCTAGTGTATGTCTGTCTATATGCGCGGGGTGCTTGTGCTGTATAGACCTACCCTAAACAGAGTAAGCCAACTTAAAAAAAGAAAAAAATGAGGGGCAGTGCCAGCAGACTACTGGTGTTGGCTTTAGAGGATCATGAAATTATTTTAGGCTTGGATTTTTAAAAGCAGAATTATGGGTCCAGCTTGCATTGTCTTTGAAAGGGAGCTGGGCACTAATTCTCAGATCCCTTTGAAAATTCCAGCCTAAACATTTAAAAAGTTTGTGTGTTTGTGTGGGAGAGTGATGAGGATTTGAAGAGGGAGGAAAACAAGAAAGGATACAAATGACTTTCCCTTTCCTCAAATAATCAGCATGTGTTTGCGCCATTGGCATATTCAGGAGCTGTTACTGTTTGACTAACGCTATGTGAAGTAGAGAAGCAAATCTGGTAAGGTTATTAAAGGCCCATTTTTAAATCGTACTGAGTTGGAGAAAGAAAACATGTTAAAGAGAGAAATATGTGAGGAGCTTTTGGAAGAATATCAATTTAATAAAACCAGGCTTTTTCCAAGTAAATAGCATAAAGAATTTATGAAAATAGTATCTTCCATTTATGTATAGCATGCTGTTTGGGCTCCAGGAGAGGGAACAAATCGCTGTATTTTATTCTGTGCAGGACATGCAGAGTTTGTCTCATCCCCTTAGTGACTACACTAATTCAGATGCAAAAATCTAGCTCAGCAATAATGTTTATTTAACATGGTTTGGGCTGAGATAAATTATCCAACTTCTTCAACACAGCGTAAAAAAATATTACTTCCTGCAGATATTTAACATGTTTCTGGTCTGTGAAAAGTGTAATGTGAAGTTATATTTTCAAAGCATTGTGTGGGGTTCTAGTCCTGAGACTTTCATTTCATGTAATATGAATTGGAAAACTGGAAATGTGTTACTTATTCTTTAAAACAATCTATTTTAATTTCTAACTGTAAGTGCACACTTTTAGGGCTCAGTTGTGCCTCTGCTGAAAGGCAAAATGCCTCTTTAGGTTGAAACAGTCCAGTAAGAGGCGGTACTTGATACCATTCAACACATGTAGCCAGAGTGGAAAGGGCATAAGCTAGTGCCTCATGGTTGAGGGTATAGATCAAACACTAACTGCCTAGGGTTAGCAAGAAACTTCACTGCTTCCTTTAGATACAGGGTAAATGTCAGTTGCACCAGCTGATACAGATGGGATGAAGAGACAGACCTGTGTGTCATCTGCATATTGAAGACATTAGGGTCCATATTCCCTCACTAACCTTCCTATAACTCCACATATACATGGGTGTTACAATGGAACCCTGTGGAATCCTATGGGGACATTCCTGAGGGAAAATCAACTCAACACTGTGCTCAGGGATATTTCAGAAAGAAAGAAATAGAGCCAACCAAGAGTGAGTATGCTGACCCCTCCTCCTGTCTGCTAAAGTGATAGCAACACTTGTTCACAAATCATTACTTCACCTCCACAGAGACAAATACCCTAGTCCAGTGCATTATAATTTATCATATTATAATTTATTCATAATATGCAAGTGGTGGTATGGTTACAATAATAATAATAATAATATTACTTTTCCAGCTAATTATATTAATTCTTTAACTACTGGCCTATGGGATTGTTAGTCAGTAGCATTTTCTCATGATGCATCAGTCTTTAAAGAATGTGTCAGATCTGTGCATGCCTGTCGGTAAATACTGACTATTTAGTGTGATCTGAGAGTTTTTTCAGTTTCAGTTCAGAGTTTATTTTGTCCATTATAATTCACATCACTAATATGTATTAACCCAACCTGCTTCAGAGTTATTACTACATCAGGACTGTGACTATGTTCAAGATCATGGTAGGAGGAATAACAAATATGTTAACAATCCTTTAAAAATATTGTGGGAAAAGTTGACCAATTGGGAGATCTCTTGGAAAAATTAAACTAAAAAAGCTCATGGAATAAATATTAACTTTATGCTTTATAGAATGTTTGTCACTGGGAGGGCTTAATAGACCACTTTTAAAAACCGTAATTTGTCACATTGGTAGGCTGCTTGAGTTAGTCACCTAATAGTCATTAAGGAAATGTAATAACCACTTTGAAAATGTAACTCAGTATATTAAGTTATGACACATTAAGTGTTGAGATTCAATGATTATGCATGGAGGTGGTATGCCTTGTGGTAATGGTATACAAGGAAGGTATTAATAGCTTTCTTCTTCTGCTTGTTCGTCATATTAATATTTAGGATGCAAAGCAGGGTTTCACTCACAAAATTAGAAAGAAGAGTACTATGAAGCTGGTGTATGTGGGAAGTGGTATGAAAGGTTGGAGCAAAAGGGAGTAACCAGAGGGGCGGGGGTGTCTGAGAAGCACTCTCGCCAAAACAAAAACCAGAAGCAAATAAAAGGGTAACCCAGGAGATGCCTATATATGGGATCTAGGTTCTAAAAAACTTTGAAGAGGGAGTCCTGCTTCTCAGACCCTAGGACTGAGCATTTTTTTACATTACATCTATGGAAACTCTGTGAACGATCTGAGCCAAAACCTTTTTAATGTGACATGGTATAGGATTCAGGTAGCATAGTGGAACATGCTGCTGTATGAATGGCACCCACCACTCAACAAATTCAGATAGGACAGCATTTTCCAAATCTAAAAATAAATAGTATCTTGAGTTTTGGCAACCTACTTATGGAGAGGGGGGCCAAAAAAATGATTTTGTAGCTAACTGAATTTTCCATCCTAGGTGTATGCACACTTGTGGTGCTTCCCAGAGGCATCCAGGGCTATAAGGTACCTAACTACTACCTGCCCTCAGCATGAATCAGTCTTGTTGGGCCTGCTGTAGGTCAGCTTCCTGGAACCAACAACCTCTGTCTGCACACAAGCACTTACTTCCAGGTTTCTACAGACCTCACCCTCTCTGTGCAGGCTAGTGATAGACACACAACAACCCCTGAATCCTCAAAGTGCTCCCTGCAATATTCAGCCCTGGTCATTGGACATTCACAGAAATTACCAGGTAAGCTGTTCCCAGAGAGACAGAATACACACAGCTTGACAGGTACAACTCAGGATCAGCTCCTTTATAAAACTACAGCACTGAAATATATTGCATAGTGAAATACTCAAAAGTTTATTGTCAAAAGTTTAGTTTCAAGAGATAGTGAGTAGGGATAATAAGTGGAAACAGAAGTGGTCACGCATGTAAAACAAAAAGTACAACAGGCTTCTTAGAATGTAAACATAACTTTAACAAGCTAAATCCTTGAATAAATTAGCTTCTCACCTACAGCAACCTCCCAGCATCACCAACCCACCTTGCTGGGATTCACAGTTCGTGGATGCAAAAAGCACTGCCCATTTTGCTCCCTCCGTGTTGCATTAAAAGGTATCCTTAGGCCTTCTTTTTATACTCCCAAAGTCCTTTGTTTTTGTTCCCAGAGCCAGGGTGATCCCCCGTGGTTACTTGCTTTGGGTGCAGGCACCAAGGTGTCTTTAGGTACTCCTATTTACTTTGTATGCAGATGGAGCTTCCAGTGTATTGACTTACAATGCTTAATTTACATCTGACAGAGAGAGACACACTTTATCTCCCATATGGAAGAATTCAGTTTGTCAGCATTGCCTGGGACGCAGTCTTGAAATCTATTTTCAGTTCAGACACACAACTCCTTAAATATCATTCATCCATACATCTTGCAATGATTATGAAGATCCGTATGATATAAGCTTTTATTAGTCACCGTTACATGACCTTGTTTAAGGGTATGTCTACACTACGAAATTAGATCGATTTTATAGAAGTCGATTTTTTAGAATTTGATTTTATACAGTCTATTGCGTATGTCCACACTAAGCGCATTAAGTTGGTGGAGTGCGTCTTCACTACCGTGGCTAGCATCGACTTACAGAGCGGTGCACTGTGGGTAGCTATCCCACAGTTCCCGCAGTCTCCCCTGACCATTGGAATTCTGGGTTAAGCTCCCAATGGTTGTTTTGGGTACATGTCGTCAGGCCTCCCTTCCTCCCTCCTTCCATGAAAGCAACGGCAGACAATCGTTTTGCGCCTTTTTTCCGGGGTCCCATCCACCAGACCCGCTCAGCCTGCTGCCTGCCTGGATGATTGGAACCCCAGGCAGACAGTGGGCTGAGCGGGGCCGGTGGACAGAGCCCCAGACTGGCAGCGAGCTGAGCCACTCAGCCCGCTGCTGCTCTGGGGCTCCGTCTGCCGGCTCCTGCCAGCCGGGGTCCCACTCAGCCCTGCTCAGCTGGCAGACCTTGGTGAGGTCGATCAGGGGTGCCTGGACAGACATGGCTATCCTCCTCTTAGAGCACCGAATGGGAGTGACTCCAGGTCATTCTCTTCTTTAAGTTTCATCTCATGGAGATTCAGTCCTTCCTGGAATATCATGCGAGCTGGAGGCTTCTGTCTCAGGCTGCTCTCCTAGCCAGCATTATCACATGGTTGCACTTACCCCAGCCTGCCCCTTGCTCCCATGGCTCATGAAGCCTGGGCAGTAGTAAGGAGCAGTTCAACTTGTGGAATGACAAATCCAGAACGAAGGATTGCACTCTATGGGCCACGTTAAGATTATATCTGAGTCCTAGATAGCAGTTAGTCCCTATAAAAGGCTTCATGAAAATTTCCCCCTGCCCCTAACAAAAATGTTAATTTATCAGAGCAGCTGAAAGGGTAAGGAATCCGGGACTATAACTTAGAGAGAGCATCCATATTATTTAACTCATAACTGATATAATTCAAAGTAAAATTTCACAGTGCGGTCTGTTCTAAGACTAAAAATGCAGGAGGGGAGTCATAAAAAGGAACAGTGACCTGTTTCCAACTGGGGACATTTTGCGTGTTAGGTGAACGTGATCACCATTACACTATGGGGCTTCTCTTTTTTTGTCACAGACTTTGCCGAATGCACAGGAATGTTTTCTCTAGCTACAGAAGCTACTTAATGCAATGTCTATATCTATGGCCTTCCTGCTCACAAAGCAGTCATGCCCCCGCCCAAGGCTGACAGCGCAGAGTGCATGTGACACAGCGACCTGGCTCGGGTAGGATCACTAGCGAGGCATGATACTTTTGCTGTTAAGCAAACACAGCAATTCTTTCCTGGCCTCTGCCACTGAATGCCCCCATGCATTATGCTGTGCCCTATCAGTGTGGGAGGACTGCATGAGCTCGAAAAACATGTCATCATGAGTGCGTTTTTTTCGCCTTCTAATCTGCAATAACCTCAGGAACGGAGATGATGGGGGAGCATAGAAACATTCAGGGGGGACTGCATGGTCACCTGTGCTGCTGAGTTCGCCACGCTGGCCAAACAGGAAATGAAATTCAAAAGTTCCCGGGGCTTTTCCTGTGTACCTGGCTAGTGCATCTGAGTTCAAAGTGCTGTCCAGAGCGGTCACAATGGAGCACTCTGGGATAGCTCCTGGAGGCCAATACCGTCAAATTGCGCCCATATTACCCCAAATTCGACCCGGTGATGTCGATTTCAGCGCTAATCCCCTCGTCGGGGAGGAGTACAGAAATCAATTTTAAGAGCCCTCTAAGTTGACAAAAATGGCTTCGTCGTGTGGACGGGTGCAGGGTTAAATCGATCGAATGCTGCTAAATTTGACCTAAACTCGTAGTGTAGACCAGGCCTAAGAAAGTAGTGTGTGAGGTGTAATGAGTTGGCCAGCCAGGTAGGAGTTGCTATTATAGAACAGTGAACCTTTTCCCAGTTGGCATGGAGGGGTTCTTAGGGTCATAACGCTATTTTATTGTGACTATGGTACAGTTTATAAAACGATTGAAGATTTCAAGTTAAAATCACTTGTGGGACCAAGTATATTGTTAACACGTTGAATTTTTATGGAAAAGTCTTCAGATGAAGATGGTGGTTAATACGAGCAAAGCCACTCACCCTCAGCAAATACAATGGGTAGGGTTCAGATTCAGGCTCTCCCATGAACAATAACTCTGCTTTGCAGCAAATTTTGAGGCTTTGACATTTGTTTTCCTTCTGCATTGGAATAAAACCAAGATCTTTCACACAGTTTTGTGAAAGTGGAATTGTGTTGAAATGTCTGTTTTTGGATCTAAAGGTGAGGTTTTTGATTTGGGAAAAGTGTGTGGTTAGCCTGTTGATTAGGGTATTGGGCTAGGAGAGACCCAGGTTCAAGTCCCTACTCTGCATCAAGTAGAGCAGGAACATCCCAGGCCAGTGCCCTAACCACCAGGCTGTAGAGTGTCAGAGAGACTCTCCAAAACTTTCTTGATGAAAACATCAGTGAAACCCAAACATTTCTGGGAAACATTTTGATTTTGATGAAATTTCATTTAGTTCAAAATGTTCCAACCATCTCTTCTTCAGATTAACTCCCTCAGTTAGCAATGGAGAGACATAGCATTTATTATTCATTTAAACATCAGCCTAAAACCTGTACAGTTTAACTAAAAATACAGAAAGCCATAAACAGACCGATCTAATCTTCTGCCCCACTTTGGCTGCTTGGCGCTATTCTAGTGGTGCAAATGAGCCTGAGAGCCATATGAACCAGTACCTTGAAGTTTCCCTATGCCTTGGGGAATCCCTGGGTGGCATATAGTCAATGCAGCTATTTGTACACAATTCCCTCATTGCCCGTGGCATAAGAGGTATGTGTGAGAAAACAGGGCATACCCAGGGTGTCCCTATATCTTAGCAATGCCTGGCTCCTTTGGAGCCATAGGCAGCTGGCATAGGTTAGAGCACCATTCAGATTGTTCTAACTTGCACTGGAGGTGTGGGCTGGTACAATTCAGTCCCACTGGGCCACAAAGGAAACTTAAAGCCCCCTTTGCTTGCCCCCACCTCTTGTCTTTCACCAAGATAGACTTGGAGATCTGGCTCTCCAAGAATAATGCTATGGAATAATAATGCATATTCTCAGGGAAATGATTATTTATGGGAAACATTTCTTTCATTTGAAAGCACTCATAGATTCTCAAGACAAGAAAATCCCCAGACAGAGTGAAGCACTGACAGTATGATCACAGGAGAATTTGGACTGTGTAGGAGTTTGGCACTGATGGGAAGTAGGCAGCTTAGTTAGTGGACTAAAGTAAAGAACAATCTGTTAAACAAATAACATAAATAAAAGAAAAAGAAAACTCTTCACTTCTAACTAATAGGTAAAGATAAAACCTAATTCAAGAGTGTACCCTGGCACAGAGTAACCCCCTACTTTAACTATGGTGGGAAAAGACAAACGATGGAAGCAAATTAATCAGGGAGGGTTTACCCTGGTTACTGCACAAGGTGCAGATAGGACAACAATTTGCCTGGAGGCCAAGTGCTATATACATGCATCTGGCACAAGTAGCTTGTGTCCCTCAGAGCCCATGTAGCATTCTGGGGGCCTGGTGGGGAGAGAGGAAAGGAATTAATTATTACTTACTATTAGTGAAAAATTGTTCTTGTTAACTTCTGAGGATAGGACAAGAAGCAACGGACTTAAATTGCAGCAAGGGAGGTTTAGGCTGGACATTAGGAAAAACTTCCTCACTCTTAGGGTAGTTAAGTACTGGAACAATTAAATGATTATATAAATTGATTAGCTACACATCACATAATTTAAATCTGTGGAACTCAATGCAACTACACCTGATTGAAGGAAAGAGAGCTTTGCAGGATTAAAAATGGATTAAACATTTATTTATGTGGATAATGAAAACATGAACAATTATATTGCATAGGATATTTATTTTATTATTTTAGAAAGTGCATTATTCATAGAATCATAGATTTTAAGGCCAGAAGGGACCATCATGATTATCTAGTCCAGGGACTGACAACCTTTGGTATGTAGCCCATCAGGGAAATCCGCTGGCAGGCTGGGACAGTTTGTTTACCCGCAGTGTCCACTGGTTCAGCCAATCAGAGCTTCCACTGGCCGCGGTTCACCGTTCCAGGCCAATGAGGGCTGTGGGAAGCAGCGACCAGCACATCCTTCGGCCCACGCCGCTTCCCCCAGCCCACATTGGCCTGGAACAGTGAACTGCGGCGAGTGGGAGCTGCTATCGGCCGAACCTGTGGACGCTGCAGGTAAATAAACTGTCCTGGCCCACCAGCTGATTTCCCTGATGAGCTGCATGCCAAAGGTTGCCGATCCCTGATCTAGTCTGATCTCCTGCACATTGCAGGCCACAGAATCTCACCCACCCACTCCTGTAATAGACCCCTAACCTCTGGCTGAGTTACTGAAGTCCTCAAATCATGGTTTAAAGACTTCAAGTTACAGAGAATCCACCATTTACTCTAGTTTAAATCTGTAACCACTATTCTTCAGGTCATAATTCAATCACAAATGTAAGGGGTTAAGAATAAAATTCTCCCTTGGGCAGGTTATTCTAAAGCTGCCCACTATGGGGTTTCTTGCAGCTCCCTCTGAAGAATTTGGTACCAGTCATTGCTGGATACTAGACTACATGGTGAATTCTGGTCCACCAATTCCCATGCTCCTAAGCAGAAGTTAGCTTGCTGCTTAGAGACCAAAGAATGTGAGAGAAACATAGGATTTGCCATATCTGATTAGACCAATGGTCTATCAGACCTAGCATTTTGCTTCTCAAAGTGCCCTATGCATGATGCTTTAGGGGAATGTTAAAACTCAGCATAATGAATCTGTCCTGTTGTGTGATACAATACATGTTGGTAATGGAGATGAACTCTGAGCCCTGCAGCTATCAACTCAAAGCAGCTCATGACATTGCAATTGGTTATTGATCATAAAATTATTCACCCTTTCTAAAAAACGCATGAAAACCACCAAAAATATGTTAATACCATCAGTCTGAAACTCATTCTGAGCCTGGTATGCTGTTCTGGTTGTCTCTAAGCTGCTTATCACTTTGCTATGCACACATTTATATAAGCTATGGATTAAATAACAGCACAGTAGTGACTGTATGGTTCTAGTCAGTTAGATAAGGTTTTTTCTTGTAATGTTCATTCATCATTCACAACTTGCTATATTGATTCAACTGCCATAAAACAATCTTAAAGTTAATTCTGAATTTAAAAGAGAGATACTGCCATGGATGCTGTTATTGTTTAAAAGTGTTATAATACTGAGTGTAGACTCTGAGTATTGGACTCTGCAACTAATTTTGTTTATGTTGCACTGCACTGACTGCAGAGGTATATATCTTTTAAGTTATAACCACTTCACTGCTACCAAATGTATTGAACGTGTAAATAGAATACATACCTCGTGTGCTGCAGATTGTGTCCTCATATTCCACTGATTTCAATTTATATTTGTCAATATACAGCAGAATAATCAAATCTGCATATGATGTAAATATTACAGACAATGCAGGTAGTAATGCCTATAGTTAAAGTTGCCTGACACTTTTCATTATAAGACCCCATGTTCAGTTGCTTTTAACTTTACTAAACTGTAACCATTTGAACTGAAATTTTCTGTTTGTTGTCTGCCTCAGGCTGAATTATTTTGGAAAATGTTGTCCAAAACTATTTGACCATTGTTCAGAGTGAAGTTAAGGAAAAATTGGTTGTTTTCACCATGTTAAAAAATTCTTAAAAAACTATTTTGTTGAGAAGCACTAGTTCCTCCATGCTTTGGAACAGGGACTTCAAATTTGGCAGGATAGTCAGCCTGGTTTCAGTGATGTGTCTTTTGTCATCCTTGTGAAAATCTGCCAACATTTGGTGAAACTTTGAGCCTCTGAAAAATCTTAGTTTGTGCATGTTCAGTAGAGACTTGTTAAGAATTTGGCAGCTAAATTCCCAGAAGAGTCTATCTGTACTGAGCATTCAGAGGCTGAGCACGACTTTCCCTAAAATTGCTCTTCTCAGTGGCCGGATACTGCTGTGGTGCTTAGATGGAGCTGAGATCAAGGAGACTCTCCTATTGTCTCAATTCTTTCCCTGTTACTGTCCGAGCAGTCAGGAGGAGAAAGAGGAACCAGCCTGACTGGAATGCAGAGGGGTGAGGATCTGAGTCTGGGATTGTAGAATGGAAGTTGGAGGGAAGAGCACAGAAGGGAGTTTCGAGAAGGCACCAGGAACCCAATCTGACATATGTGGCTGGAAAGCTAACTGCAGTTGCAGCATGTCTGTAAACAAACAAACAAACAAACAAACAATAATAACAGAGTCAGTTAAAAGAGTCAGTTTAGTTTTAGAGGTATGAGGTCTTTTCATGAAATAGAGACAAGTAGTGGGGTGCAGCGACTGGCATAAGAGACCAGTGCTCTGGGATGGAGGTGAGGAAAGAGACAGGGACTAGGATAGGCTGGAGTGCCATGGACAAAATAGGTTGGTGTGTGTGTGGGGGGAGGAGGGACACATTAGCAGAAGAGTATTTAACCACTAAAGTACACTCCCCTATAGTAACTGAACTAGAACCCAGGATTCCCGAGGCTCAACACTTCTCCACACTAGCAAATATCTGTAAAACACAACTGGCAAAATGTGTGGTTCATTTCTCTCTAGGGGCTGGGCTACATAGTGCATAACAATCTCCTGCTGTTGTCAAATTACTCTGTTAGCTCAAGTGACAAAGGTTTACATTGTGGATCTAAGCGTTCTAACTGGTTTTATCCCTGCTGATGAACCCTGCTGATGAATCCACAACAAGAAATTTCCATTTTTTTCAGTTTTCTCTTTTGAAAACCTAGTAAGTTACACACAAAACACTACATTAAAATATGTAAGGCTTCAAAATCAAAACCAAGCACTCAGAAGTTAGGAGATGCCAGAAGTAATGTCTGTGGAAATTAATTCATCCTTCTTGTGTGGATGCATTGTCTTTAATTACAAGACCACATACTTTTATTTCCACAGGACCCCTTGCCTCATTCAGTATACAGGATGGACTATACGCGCTTAATGAGCAGCTATGCAATATTTTGATTTATCCTTGTCATTCAATATGTGTCCCTCCCCTGCCTTATCTTATGCTCTGAATCCAGAATTATTAATTTCCTCATGGGTTTTTTTATGGTATTCATCACTGCAGAATCTGTATGCTTCACAGACATTAATTGGAAATCCATCCAATATATGTTCCATTCTATATGCATCTGAAGAAGTGGGCTGTAGTCCACGAAAGCTTATGCTCTAATAAATTTGTTAGTCTCTAAGGTGCCACAAGTACTCCTGTTCTTCTTTTTGCGGATACAGACTAACACGGCTGCTACTCTGAAACCAGACATTAATGAGTTTATCTTCACAGCACCCTGCTAGGGAAAGTGAATTATTATTATTCCCATTTTAAAGATGGGAAACTGAGACACAGATATTAATGTCATAAAGTTTGTGTGCACGATTTGTCTCATGAAAATGAAGAAAGTCCAGCACATCAGATTGTGCTGCTTTTTGAGGACTTTTCCTAACAGGAACAAATGGTTTATGGCTTTTTAATGCTTATGGCCGTTCAATAGAGTTTTTGTCTGTAATATAAGTTAAGGGGGTGATTTCATGCTGTGTTTCTCTGGAGAACCATAGCACAGAAGACATACTCCAGTGGGAGGAAGGGCAAAAGTAGCTTTAAGTAATTGTTGTGCTGTCCAGATTCTGGGCCTGCTATAGGGGCCAAAATGGCCCCTGGCATAGGTTAGAGCAGCCCTTCAGGGTTCCTTTTATTTAGCATATCCACTCCACATTTGCCTATGGGGCTGCACTGCATCCTTGAATCCCTGTGTCTTTGGGAATATGGGCACACTCCCTCCCTGCTTCAACCCCATCCAATCTTACCTCAGTCCTGCCCTGCATCCTACCTCTATGCCGGGGCCTGTCAATGGGGACAGCCCTGGTGCAAGCAGCCCTACACTATTCCTCCACCAGAGAAATCTGTCACAGCTGTTTTGCAACCCCTGCCAGCATGGTGTCTAATGGTTTACTGTGAATGCATCTAAATATTCATTAAAACTCTATCCAGGCCCCTTACACACATACCATATTTAATTTGAATATCTTATAGCACCATAAGCTACCTCAGGAACCTTAGCATTTCAATTTTTCACACATTTTCTTTCTCATTTATATTCAATATCTTGTGAAGCCTCATCTTTCTAATACACTGCCCAAGGATACTAGAACTATATGTAACAAAGACCAGTCTCATATTCAAGTTCAATAAAAAACTGGGTAGAGTTGGGGAGAAAAGGAACCTCCACCTCCTTGCAAAAAATAAAATAAAATGGAGTTATTGACCACTGTCAATAGTCTGTATTAACTAGGCACCAGAGTGGTGCCCAGTGATAGATTCATTAGATCTATGGACAGATAAAAGCTCACCAAGCAAAGCTAAGTTAATAGGGCATAATATCTGTGCTCTGCTGCTGTTTAGGTCAGTGTCACTGGGATGACAATCAAAGAAACACCAGCAATGTTGTCAGTGCTAGATGAGAGTCTGAGTACTCGTCATACAAATCACCACCTGTGGCAGAATGTCCTCTCCTCCTCCTCCTCCTCCTCCTCCTTCCTCTACTCCATTAAATACATCAACAAGAGGCAAACCAGACGTAGGCTAGTGAAGGAACATACTTTTGAGGTCTCCAAAGCAGGGGAGAGATAGAAAGTTGCAAAGTTACACATTTGAACAACACCCCCTTAACAAATACAAAGAGTGTATGTAGGCTGGGCACTCCAATTGTTAGGAAAAGTCCCTAAAAGTCAGCACTCTGATGTGCTGAAATGCTTCCATCTTTACAAGACAAATCTCTTTATCCTAACATTTTTGCTATTTCTGCAAATAAACAGTGAGCCCGGGCAATGGGACCAGCAGCGGCTCCAGGCACCAGCGCTTCAAGCGCGTGCCTGGGGTGGCAAGCCGTGAGGGGCGGCCTGCCGGTTGCCGTGAGGGTGGCAGTCAGGCAGCCTTTGGCGGCATGCCTGCGGGAGGTCCGCCGGTCCTGCGGATTCGGCGGCGGGTATGCCGAAGCCGCGGGACCGTCAGACCTTCCACAGGCATGCCGCCGAATCCACATTACCAGCTGGACCTCCCGCAGGCATGCCGCTGAATCCGCAAGACCAGGGACCTCCTGCAGGCAAGCAGTCGAAGGAAGCCTGCCTGCTATGCTTGGGGCAGCAAAAAAGCTAGAGCCACCCCTGAATGGGACCCTCCTGGTCAGATCTGGGCTTAAGCTTCAGCAGGCTACAAGCAGTTAATCATCAACTCTCAGGACCATGCTTCATCTACAGTTGTGTCTCCAGCAGTGGCCAGCACTAGATGCCTTAGAGGAAAGTGCAAGAGACTGATGAGGAGAAATGTGGGGCCCTCAATTCGTCAGATTTAGGATAGGCTTTCCCAAACGCAAATCACATCCTAACCCCTAACACGGAGAGATTGGCTTAAATCCTGGACCATGAGGTTGTATATCTTTGTTCTCCATGACATTCTGTGGTAATGAGTTCCACAGTCTAATTACCCATTGTGTGGAAAAGTATTTGCTTTGGTCAGTTTTTAATTTGCTGCCTTTTAGTTTCATTGAATGTCCCCTGGTTCTTCCATTATGAGACAGGAGAACTGAAGCACCTGATCTGCGTTCCCTATACTATTCAATATGCTGTATACTTTTATCTTTCTCTCTCCTACTCATCTCTAGATTGGCTACTCACAATATGAGAAACATAATGACATCTAGAAATTTAAGTGACACAAACTCCTTCTTCCATTCCTCCTCTGAACTAAAGAGAGAAAAGGCTGAGATTGAAAGTGTTTGTAGAGCTTATACCCATGTAAAAATGTGCAGTAAATCTATGTTTCATAGCTCATCCCAGTATTAGAAATTGCAGAGATTTAGAGTTAGGAGGAACATGAAAGTGATGAGCGTGGCACAAGCCATCTTAAAGAAACTGAGGTTCTGACCCAGTATGATGTGCAAATCCCAAATCTTTGCAACATACTTGGCATGACTTGAACAGAAATGGCTCAACTGCCTTTATAATAAGACATCTTAAAAAAAAACTGATAAATATGTCCACAGAGATCATGATTTTGAAATAAAGAATAAATTGAAAAATCTGTTGCTCAAGTGATGAAAAGTAAAACACAAAACCAAACAAAAAATCTTGAATTAATGTAGGGTTTAGGAGGAAAAGTAAGTTTTACAAAGCATCAGTGCTCTTGTACCATCTAAATATGAGACATGATATAATGTAGGCTGAGATAAGCCACTTGAAACGGAAATGAAATAGTTTATTCTCTGAACAGAGCAGTAGTAAATTAGTCTAAGTATGTCATATTTGCATATGAAAGTCTGATTTCTTAAAAGCAATTTTAATAGATTGCAAAGCACAGGAATGCAACATCTCAGATTGTTGTAAACAATTGATATTTAACAGTCCTACACATCAATATTAAATCCAAGTCATTTTATTTTAGAAATTGCTAAAATATTTAGTTTAAAGAAACCAGAAATGGTAGGCCAGCTCTTACTAATTGGTTCTCTTACTGCTAGCACAGGTGCGTGACTCCCACTTTTAGTTAAAGGGTTCGTTTACGCACCATAATTGAGACCAAGCAAAATAATCATAGTTATTAACCAGGGCCATTTTAGGATTAAAGGAAAAGAAAACGTTAAACAAAACAACACAAATGACAGAACACAAATGATAAACTGGTTACTTCTGTTATTCTTTCTTCCGTATGTCTCTCTGTAGAGAGCTTTTAATAGATATTATACCCTTGACAGTGAACCTGCTTTTAGTGGGGCACTTTGCTCTTGGTAAATTGAGACCAAGGTCTTATTTCCCAAAATTATTGTGAAGCCAGTCTTAGTCTATCCTTAGATAATTAAGGCTATGTACACATTACAGCTTACATTGGGGTAAGATAGGTCACTTGGGTGTGAATAAGCCACTCCCCTGAGTGACGTAAATTATGCCGACCTAAGTGCTGCTGTGGACAGCGCTATGTCGGCGGGAGACATTCTCCTGCCAACATGGCTACCGCTGCTCGCTGTCGGCTTAGAGTGCCATTGGCTTAGAGTATCTGCACTAGCAGCGCTACAGAAGCACTACTGCATCGGTGCAGCTGTAAGCTCTGTAGTGTAGCCGTAGCCTAAGAATGTTTATAAATGGGCAAAAGAATTTTGCTTAAGGGCAGGTAGATCCCATTTCATATGTCTTTTGTAACCTAAACTGTTAAAATAGGACAAAATAAGCAATCATAACTAAATCCTATGAAATCAAAGAAAATATTTAAATCAGTTACTCAGAAGAAGCCATTTAAGGAGCTGTTTTGAGACAGGCCAATTAGGAATCTTTAGAATCTGAAATCCAATGAAGTCCCACTATTTCTCTTTTACTAAGGTGTAGCTCTTGTCTCCTCTGCAGAAATACATAGTGTGACCATTTGGTGATTAACAGGAGAAACTATTAATCTTAAATTACAACAGTATTTCCATGCCCCAATGAAATCATTACAAGAGTTTCAAATCTAATCCTTTAGCAGTGTCTTAGTTAACTTTTTCTCATGAATCCATGAAGTCTTGGGGAGGTTTTCCTCATGTTGGTTTCTTCTTGAGTCTTCTCTGTTCTTCTTAGCTGTTTATCGCTTGCTTGTAGAGAAAGACAGAATGAGGTGTTTCAGAGTAGCAGCTGTGTTAGTCTGTATCCGCAAAAAGAACAGGAGTACTTGTGGCACCTTAGAGACTAACGAATTTATTAGAGCATAAGCTAGAATGAGGTGTGGAATTCTTGCTGTTTAAGCAGGGTAGTATAAGGAATGCGTGTGAGGCGGTGCCCACTCCAGAGTTCTATTAGGAAATTAGGAAAACACACCTCTTTTACACTTGTTTAAATTCAAAGTTGGTTGCTATCATATTTTCACTGCCTTAGAAAGCATTTTACCATTTACATAGCAATGATATTAAGAGCTTTGTGTTTGGTTAACACATATGCAAGTACACATTTCACAAAGCTGTTTGCCATTTCAGCCTTTAAGAAATAAACAAAAGGTTTTAAAAACATTTCCAACTACACATGTTCTTCCAAGTATTTTAAAGACACAAACTGAGGTGCAAAAGGGTGGGGGAGTGAGTGGAGGCCCCATTTGTCACCTAGATGTATTACTTTGATAACACATTTCTATATTCCTTTTCACTATCAAATCTTTACCTAAAACATTAATATTTTACATGATTTGTTTTATTTTGCCTCAAGATCCTTAAAGTTACAATCTGTTTGTTATAACAATTGCACTTCTTTTAAATATTTTGCACAAAGCACAAATTTTAATAACCAATATATCTTTTAAACATAGCCCCCATTGGCCTGGAACGGTGAACCGCGACCAGTGGGAATTGCGATCGGCCGAACCTGTGGACGCTGCAGATAAGCAAACTGTCTAAGCCCGCCAGCGGATTTCCCTGACAGGCCGCATGCCAAAGGTTACCGATCCCTGGTTTATTGGCTAAGGAGGTTATTTTCCTGATATTTGCTTGTCCTTGGGAGACAGAAACAGGAACCTCCTGGAATTTCTTTGATTATCTTGAACATTTTATAACATAATTAGCTAAACATAATATGTATTATTATACCCAGAATGTGTGAAAATATAACATATTTGTAGCTATATCTTAATATTCAATTAAGGCCTAAAGATCTGCAATTATATAATATTAAACTAAGTTATAATAATGTTAATTAATATAATATTTGCATCAATATTGAGGTCTCTCCCCAAAGTCTAAGGAATTCAGTAGGACTGTGCATAATGGCAAGAACTAGCTATTTTCAGGATTGAACCCTAAGTGCGTATGGGTCATGTCTATCAAACTGGTAGTCATATCCCCATCCACTGTAGATATGGGATCAGGTGGGTTAAACATATCAAGTAATACCTAGCACTGGCAAAGGATTCAAATACTTAGAAAGGAGTAAGATACTTGATGCCAAGCACTACAGACCATCCTCCCCCCCCCAACATAGTCAAGATCTGTTAGTGATCTATGAAAGGCAAAAGAGTAAAGGTTTCATTATAAAAAGTTTGACAAGTTTATTGATGAGAGCCAATGAATCTGCATTAATTTTATTTATTGCAACTTTACATTTAATAAAATGATTTTGCTATAGATTATCTTATCTTGTTCAGTAATTATAATTGTTTCACCTGCCTTGAAATGGGAGCTCTATGTTATTTGATGAATGGATTGAATAGCCAAAGAGTTTTACTTCAACTTCTATATCTCTGTATTTTTCTGCTGAACACTATCTTCTCATAGGTTTCAGAGTAGCAGCCGTGTTAGTCTGTATCCGCAAAAAGAACAGGAGTACTTGTGGCACCTTAGAGACTAACAAATTTATTAGAGCATAAGCTTTCGTGGACTACAGCCCACTTCTTCGGATGCATTATTTCTTTCAGCAATACTCAGTGAACCACAAATGGGCTCTGGTCATATCATATTTCCTAATGTAAGTAGATGCACTACTTGTGCACTTGGATGGGAGACTAAGAAGTAAAATTCAGGATACTGGAAAAGTGGTGTTTCTGATTCAGCCAGTGGCACATTTTCCTCTGACTAGAACTAGCCCCCACACCTTAGCATAATGCCATTGACTTTGCAGTGAGTCTTGTGTCAGCAAGGATTGTGGAACTGGGCCCATTAGGAACTGCATATTTGACAAATTTAGCTGAAAGGTGAGAACTGGTACAGTAGTCAATAACTATTATCACTGTGACAATTCTCTGCCTTGTGCAAACACTGAATAAATAACCTTGATAAAGGAGCTCTGCTGGGGTCTGGGACAGCATGGATCCTCTCATCTACTGCAGGGTAAGCAGTTGCTTCAGGAATCCAGCCTGTCCTAGGGTCCACCTCCCTGTGGGGCTATGACTGATGGACCTGCCCCCTTTCCTGGCTTTGGCTCTGCCTCCTTTTGTGGATGAACACTAAGCGACCTCCCCTTCGCTCTGTAGAATGCAGGGGATGTGGGCCCACTGTACAGGCTAGTTTTGTTGCCTCAGTCATGTAGTTCTTTCATGGCTGAGACCTTCTGGGAAGATGGAGCTGTGTGGTGGGAGCTTGGGAGAGATGGGATAGGAACAATGTGGGGTTAGAATGTGCCACAGGATTGTTAAGAAAGTAAAATATCAAATTACATTTAGAAGTCTCTCAATCCAGGCTATAGGACAGATTTAGAAATGCAAGAGAATATTTTAAAACCAAACTATATAGAAATGTAGTGGAAATATTTTTCTTTTTAAAACTTTGGGTGATTAATATCCTGCCTTAAAGCAAAAACAAACACTTTATTCCAATCCCTGGGTGTATTCAGTCCATCTTATTTATCTTCCACACTAGTAACTAAATCATTCCTTTAGCTGAGACAGTGCAATTTGGTCCCTACTGCCATCACTTCTCCCCAGAAGGTTTGCATTGCTGCAGAGCTGATAATGTCTCAGCTGTGGTAAAGTGAATCATAAAAGCTGCTCCTTAATTAGCTGTAGGATGAATCTCCAAGAGAACTCTAGGGTCTGTGCCTAGAAAAATCTTTGAGCAAACAACCTGGATTAACCAAAGTTGAAAATACGTAGTGGTGCTTAAGAACTAATGCAAAATGACTGACTGATTAACTGGCAAAGCAGATGTCTCAGGTGAGCCATGGAATAAACCATCTAGCAGCTGACAAACAAGATGGCTGTGCTTGTGCTGATAAATTGACACAAATAGAGGGTACTAATCTGTCTCTGCCTGCTTAATTGACTAATGATAAAGTGTAACTCAAAATGTAAATAGTTCATAGTTAAATCTAATCTAAGATGCTGGCATTCAGGAGGCTAACATTTTATCTTCTCTGCAGAGGTGTGTGCCAGTCAGCATGCAACTCCTACAGTGAATTTGCAGATTAGCAAAGGCTTGAATTGCAATCTGCACACTGACAGTGGCAGTCAGGTTTATCATTACCTCCCTCCCCCAGCTTTGAGGCATATGCCTGGCTGGGGACAAGCTGCCACTAAGAAACTGGGACTCAGGATGTGGGCCAGAGCAAGGAGGAACAGGATTGCCAACTGGCTATGGCAGGCTACTGTATCAATATGCAAATATTTACATTTGAGGCAAAATACAAGATCTGGCAATCCATGCATTATTTTTAATATGAAAATAGACATATTATAGGTATATGGCAGTTCATTATTTGCTACAACTGACCTATAAAATTTGACCTATAAAAAATAGCCTCTTTGTTTCAGTGGAAAGTTTTTCCTTGCATGTTCTTAGAACTTAAACTCTAACTGTTTGTCATTACTTAGGCAGGTGGAAATGACCAATATGTAATGAGAGATTTTTCCCCGAGTCTGGCTTGCTCTAAATTACCCATTTCTCCACAATATGGCCTCCTGCTGCCTTGTCCACCTGCTTAGAATTTATTTCCAGAAAGCAGCATTTTTCACCATTTGCTCAAATCTTGTTCATGAGGAGACTCCAGCCTGGCCACCATTTGTTGTTCAGAGCATGCAGAATATGGATCCTTGAACACACACCAGAGCACTCTGTATTAGCATAATTGTTATTAATAATAAAGAACCCATAAGATGCTGAGTGGTACACAGCTGAAATGCACCAATACGTAACATCAATTAAAGCAGTATAAATAGACCATTTTACAAAATGCTGAAATCTTAAAATCAACGTAACCTCACATACAGACTAGAATGTATGTTGGTGAGCACTTAACTACGTGAGTGGGCCAATTAAAATCAGTGGCTCTACTTGGATCAGTCAAATGGGGCTACTCTTGTCAGTAAGTACTGACCAACCTAAATAAAGTTTGCACAGTGTAGGTGTAAAATAAGAAGGACACATGGGGAGCTAAACTGAATAATGGCATAGAGCAAAGATAAAAGGACGTAAGTTTAAATTGTCAGCTGGAACAGTAGTTGGTTTCTGCAAGTACTGAATTTTTTATGGGAACATTAAATTTACAGAACTACGCAATGCATTATAGTGTACTATTGAGAATGATATGTAGTAATTCGGGATGATAATGCATTTCTCTACATTTTAAACCAGTCAAATATTACCCATTGTGGTGCAGCAGAAATAAAGGTTGAGTTGCAGGAGTTCAGTGTAACAGGATCTGTAAACTATCATTTTGTAAAAATCTCCTTGAACTAGCAAAACAGAATATAAACTTTGAGTGTAATTTGAATTTTTCATGCTGGTCTGGTGAAAAATAAATTGATACAGAAAAAATAAAAATAATTAAAACAGTTCCGATTTTGGCAGGTTTTCATTTGATTGCCTCACTTTTCTTTGTTCTCCTTTGCAAAAATTCTAAAACACTCTGGGACCAGTCCTTTGGCCACATTATTGCTCCTCATGTGCTGATTCCTACAAGTTCAGCTATATGTTGGTAGCCTTTATCTATAGAGGATTTTATAACATTTAGCCACAATGGCATGTATGTGCCCAAGCTGAACCCGCCACATTTTAATTTGAACAACAAATCTGTCATTCGCTTCCAGGCATGCCAAAAAGAGACAGAGACTCCCACACAAAATATGCCTGCAGCCTAGAGAAAAGTTTCCTATGAGGGGAAAGAGGAGACCAGAATTTAAAATTTCACCTCTGAGCACTGTTTAAATTCCCATGTAATTCACTCAGGCCATGAACCCCAACATATAAGACGTTTAGGCAATAGCTGCTGAATGCTCAGCCCATTTTTAAAATAAGTTGGTAGAGATATCATGCAAGGCCACTGCTGCCTTAGAACCCAAGCCTCTATGCTGCCTAGGCACTTATAGTTTGCACTGCACAACACTGCCTGTCAAGGTAACTAAAGTAGTTTGCGTTATCCTATCTCTACCCATTACAAACCACAGTCCTCTCCCAGAGCCAGGGGTAGAATCTAGAATTCCTGCTCACCAAAATTCTGCTGCTGACAAGTAGGTATGTGTGTAGGCCACTGGGAAAGTATGGCTAGTTTTCTGCAGTAATTGGTCTACAAAGGGGCTAGCAATCAGAGTAGGTCAGGAATTTTTGGACTTGGGGTTTGGGGGCTTTTTTGGTCAGAAAATGCAGATTCATTGAAAACAAAACTGTGAGAAAGGGTTGGTGTTGATTCAAAACATTGATTTTTTTAAATTGTCAAAATGGTTTTGACATTTTCAGAATGAAAATTAATGTTTCTGATTAATTAAATGTTTCTGACTAATTAATTGATAATTAATTAATTTCTCAGAAAAGAGAGAGAGAAATCTTTTAAGTCACCTGAACTGAAAATGTGTTTTGGATTTTTGGTTCACAAAAGTGTGAGATTTTTGGGACGGGAAATTTTTTTGATCGCGCATAACTTTTAATTGGATGGGCAAACTATTTCTTACAGAGCTCAGCTACCAATTAATCCTGTAGCTCAGGTAATAAAGGTCTAAGATAGGAATGTTCAGGTAAAGGGTTTCAATCCCTCCTGGTGATGTGTATGTGGGGATGATGTGGTTGCAGGTGATTCACATAGTGAAAAGACATTTTTAAAATGGATTTTGTACTGAAAAACTATGATAATCAGTAAATTACTGTCTAACCAGTGACAGGTAGAGCAGTACTATCACCTTCCATAGTATGCAAGTCATGGGAGTAGTGATAGTACCACCCTACTCGGCGCTCGTTAGGCCTCAGCTGGAGTTTGGAGTCCAGTTTTGGTCACCGCTGTATAGAAAAGTTGTAGAGAAACTGGAAAGGATACAGAGGTGAGCGACAAAGATGATCACAGGATGAAATGCAAGCCATATAAGCAAAGGCTGAAGGAACTGGGTAGGTTTAGTTTGAAAAAGAGGAGATTAAAAAGGGACAAGATATTGGTCTTCAAATACTTGAAATAAAAAAGATGGAGAAAAGTTGTTCTATCTTGCCACTGAGGGCAGGACAAGAGGCAATGGGTTCAAACTGCATTTGATTAAATCTCAGGAAAAACTTCCTAACTGTAGAAGCAGTAGGACAATGCACAAACTGTCTAAGGAAGTCATGGAATCTCTTCATTGGAGGTTTTCAAAAAGAGGCTGGATGGCCCTCTGTCTCGGATGGTGTGACAGGTTGGATCACAGAAACCCCCTTGGGAACTGCCAACTGATGTGTCAAGACTACTTCTGCCCCTGCTTTCCTGCCCTGGCAGCTTGGGACTTCAGTACCCTGCTTGGTTTGAGCCAGACTCACTCAGGGCCGGCTTTAGGCTGATTCCCCAGATTCTCCCGAATCGGGCCCTGCGCCTAAGAGGGCCCCGCACCTAAGAGGGCCCAGCGCCCTAAAGAAGAGTGCCTAACATAGGCGCCTTTTTAAATTTTTACTCACCTGGTGGCGCTCCGGGTCTTCGGCGGCACTTCGGCGGCGGTTCCTTCAGTGCCACCGAAGACTCAGAGTGAATGAAGGACCCACCACCGAAGTGCTGCCGAAGCAGCAAGGCATTCCCTGGGAAATATCCCGCTCTCTTCCACCCTCTAACTTCACCACCTCAACCAAGCTTCACAATCATCATAGCTGTGAACAGTATTAAATTGTTTGTTTAAAACATATACTGTGTGTATATCTATATAATATGTAGTTTTTTGTCTGGTGAAAAAAATTTCCCTGGAACCTAACCTCCCCTATTTACATTAATTCTTATGGGTAAATTTGATTGGCTTAACATCATTTCGCTTAAAGTCGCATTTTTCAGGAACATAACTACAACGTTAAGTGAGAAGTTACTGTACAGGGTAAACTCATAAATTGTTCACTCTCTATAACACTGATAGAGAGATATGCACAGCTGTTTGCCCGCCCCCCCTCCGGCCAGGTATTAATACATACTCTGGGTTAATTAATAAGTAAAAAGTGATTTTATTAGATACAGAAAGTAGAATGTAAGTGGTTCCAAATAGTAACAGACAGAACAAAGTGAATTACCTAGTAAAATAAAATAAAACACGCAAGTCTAAGCCTAATACAGTAATAAAACTGAATACAGATAAAATATCACCCTCAGAGATGTTTAAGTAATTTTCTTTTACAGACTGGATGCCTTCCTAGTCTGGGCACAATCCTTTCCCCTGGTACAGCCCTTGTTCCAGCTCAGGTGGTAGCTAGGGGATTTCTCATCATTGCAGCCCCTTTTGTTTTGTTCCACCCCCTTATATAGCTTTGGCACAAGGCAGGAATCTTTTGTCTCTCTGGGTCCCCACCCTGCCCTTTTAAATGGAAAAGCACCAGGTTAAAGATGGATTCCAGTTCAGGTGACATGATCACATGCCACTGTAAGACTTCATTACTCACTTGCCAGCACACAGGTACACAGGAAGACTTACGAGTAAAACAGAGCCATCTACAGACAATTGTCCTGGTTAATGGGAGCCATCAAGATCCCAAACCACCATTAATTGCCCACACTTTGCATAATTACAATAGGCCCTGAGTTATATTTCATATTTATAGTTTCAGATACAAGAATGATACATTCATATGAATAGGATGAACACACTCAGTAGATTATAAGCTTCGTAATGATACCTTACAAGAGACCTTTTGCATGAAGCATATTCCAGTTACGTTATAGTCACACTCATTAGCATATTTTCATAAAACCATATAGAGTGCAATGTCACAGATGGTTTAGACACAACAAATCCTGCATCTTGGCAGGGGGCTTGTGATCCCTTCTAACCCTACTTTGATTCTATGATTCTATGGTGTGTATGACTAAAATATGAAATTTACATTTCATTTTTTGTCGTACATTTTGCTTGTGTAGTCGACTGGGTTGTGTTGCCCTCGGTGTCTGGTATGCAGAGGATGTAGTGCAATCTCTATCATGAAAGTTGAACTTACAAATGTAGAATTATGCACAAAAAACCCTGCATTCAAAAATAAAACACTGTAAAATTTTAGAGCCTGGCAGCCCACTCAGTCCTACTTCTTTTTCAGCCAATTACTCAGACAAACAAGTTTGTTTACATTTGCAGGAGATAATGCTGACTGCTTCTTGTTTACAATGTCATCTGAAAGTGACAACAGACATTCTCATGGCACTGTTGTAGCTGGCGTCACAAGATATTTACGTGCCAGATGCGCTAAAGATTCATATGTCCCTTCATGCTTCAACTACCATTCCAGGGGACATGTGTCCATGCTGATGACAGGTTCTTCTCAATAACAATCCAAAGCAGTGCAGATTGAAGCATGTTCATTTTCATGCCACCAGCAGAAGGTTGATTTTCTTTTTTGGTGGTTTGGGTTCAGTAGTTTCTGCATTGGAGCGTTGCTCTTTTAAGACTTCTGAAAGCCCCTTCCTTGCAATATTTATCTGTTTAATTACTAAATGCATGTGCAATTCCCCAGTGTGTGCAGACAATTACTTATTTTGCCTATGAAATGTAAGTGCACAATTTTCAAAATGTATGTATTCAAAATATACCCAAGAAACCAAACCTGTGGAGAGATTGGATATTGCAAGTCCTTAATATTGGTGTACTTACCTCATTAAAAATATCATAATATTGAGTTGAACATTTCAGTAGGAAGTTTTCTTTGCCTCTAAATATGGATTTGGCATGGAAATGTTTAGTGGTCAAAGATGGATATTGGGAAGAAGCATAATTATCATGCATGTTGGACGATTGAGCAGGGAGGTCAGTATGGGCAAAGAGGTTTGGGGCCTGGAAGAAAGCTATAGGGAAGGTGGGAAAAGCTCGAGGGAATGAGATTGGACTTGGGAGGAGAGAGGGAGATAAGTGAAAGTGTGGCGCATGAAGTGGGACCACTGAGTCTTCAGAGCAGAAGGAAAGAAAGAGAAGCTTGGGAGCAATAGAGAGCACTGATGTTCTGTGGTCTTCCCTCTGGCTGAATGGCTTTGGTGCATGATAGGAGACAGTGTGTGGATGCTCTAGTACAGGGGCAAAGCTAGATGGGCATAGAACTAGCCATGCTAGAACAGCTTTTAGGGTAGGGTGCCATTGGCTAGATATTAGGTGGTTCATGGACAGCATGTGCCCAACAGCCTGAATCAGAACCCTATACCTGAACACCCGTGAACTGTCAGAACATTAAGATTTGGACTCAAACTGGCTTGTGCCAGTGTCTATTTAGAATCATAGATGATGCTGCCATCCACAGGAGTGACATTCCAACTCATGTTATAATCTTCAGGGTTAGAACTAAGCAAGAGAGAAATGAATGGCAGATGGAGTCATGTCATTTTTACTGAACAGTGCACAGAAAGGCAGCCAGATCTCAGCCTAGCAAGAAAAAAAATCCATTTTTGTTGCCAAGCAGAAGAAGAAAAAATAAAACACAGATAGAAAGAGATTAATTTCTGAGGGACGAACTATTAAATGTAGCATGGAAATTGGACTCTTTTAGATGTTTGCAGAGTTCAGCTTGACAAACGATGTCCAATAGTGAATTATTACTTTAAACTCATAACCCAAGGCTGCAACCCAGGGATATGGAAGGTAGAAATTAATTAATCAGCAATCTAAGCTGAGAGCAATACTTACTTTTAGATGCCTGGTGAACAAAACTAAGGACACCAAAGGACTTACATAAATTATAGGTCACTGGAAATAACAGCACTGAAATCTGTGAAGGTCTCCATGTTAAAAGCAGAAGTGGTGTAACAAGATAAATAACAAATGTTTAATGATAGCAGAAAAACAATAATAACCTGCAATCAAATGGATAATAAATTATGGCCAGATGGTACTTGGACTCTACAGATATTTCATTGTCCCATATGCCTTCATCCACTGGTATCATTTTAGATTGGATTCCAAAAAAGCTGCTTGTTTATTTTTTCTTTCAAAATTAATGATTAGCATCACATTGTGTTAGATTCATTGCTTCATGTCTTATTGTGATACATGACCAGCAGGACATCCTGCAATGTACTGCAGTAAGGCACTCTGGAAGGGTGCCTGGGAATTCAATGGTCAGACATTTTTGTGTTGTAAAGTTTCATAAAATCATCTTGCTCGGTAAAAAGGAGCAATTTTGTTGCAGGAATATATACTGGATGTTTCACCTTAATGAGACAACAGTATGACTGTAAAAGTAAAGCAGAGTATTTGCCAGTCAAATAAATATCTTGTATAAACATAGCAGATTAAATATTGTCCAAATCCAAAGTGCGTATTCAAACTAATTTAGTGAAATTGCTAAAAACATCAATGGATGTTTTACTTTCTTTGAATAGGGATTTGACTGATTCACATTTATTAGCAAGACAATTTCCCCCTGAAGATAGGGGATCAAGTAGGATGTTCTAAAATGCCTATTAAAACACTGACAAGAGCTTTTTTCCCATTTTATTTTGTTTCTGTGTACAAAGTTGTGCCCAGCTCAATGGCATCAAAAAGTCTCACTTAGAATAAGGCCTTAACACCTTCCCCCCAACAAAACAAAACAAAAAACCCCACCTAAAGCACTTTCCAAAAGTTTTCGCCAAGGGGACAAAACAGTAGGAGAGGACAATTTCTTTGTAACTATAATATCTCTAGCAAAAGGGAGGGGAAAGTGGGGGACTCCAGCTCATTTGAAGTAGGCTGTCCATCAAAGACACCTGCAGCTCCTTAGACATAGCCATTCATCACCATCATCCTAGCAGAAGAGGAAAAGGTTTTTTTAAGAGTTTAATGAGCTTAATTCCCAGATGTGGCAGAGTTTAGCCCCAGGTACTTGATCTCTGAAATATTGTTCTCACATTTAACTGTTCTATGAAAAACTATTTTTTTACAAAAGGGTGTGTGTGTGTAAGGATGGAAAAAAGTGAAAATTGCTAGGGCATCTATTTTGTTTCTCTATTGTTCCAGAATGGTAGGATAAAACAAAGGGTAATTTTCCTTTGATTTTGATCCATTGCAAGGCTAATATGCTAATATCTTATTTAAATCAGGGCAGACAAATTTGCATACTGTAGTGTTTCCATATCCCATCGAGCTCTCCAGTGCCTCAAAGTTCTGTGCTCTCCTTGCTCTTCAATTTCAAGGTGTTTTTTTCCACCTCTTAAAGAATTTATTATGTGCCTTCTGGGTGGAGAGAAAAAACAGTTCATTAGAACGTATTATCCAAGAGAGTCATTAACCTTTCATGTGTGAGACACATGGTAAAATAGGTTGAGTTCATATCTCACAGAAACTTGGGGGGACTGCTGCACAAGGAGTGAGATTTTATGTGCCTCCTAATTGCTAATAAGATTCTTATAAACTTTCACAAGGTCATTAAATATTACAGGGTTGGGCCTATAGCACAAAGGACAAATAAGAAGGTTTCTGTGGAGTTTTGTGGGTCACTAGTAGGGATGGAAGAATGAGTCTGGAGAAAATAATGTAGCATGGAGTTTGTGTAATGAAATTCCAATAGGTGGTGCTTCTGGGAAAGAAGTGGCCCTAACCAAAAATGTATATACTGTATTTGTGCTAGCAACTCCACCTACCTGTAAGTTTTCTGCAGAGGTATTCATGCTTTGGTGGTGTTAACAGGGCATGGGTCCCAGGGTATATACATGACCAAGTATACCAATTCTAAGCCAGGCCTTTTAAAGGAGTTGCTTCCCACATGGTGTGTCTGAGGGAACAGTAGTTTCACTTGAGGAACCATGGGCTAGATTTACAAGGGGGATTTAGGCTGAGCGTTCTATCACCTGACTTTCAGGTGGAAATTCACAGAATTCACAGCCCTGAGTTAGGCACCCAGGCTCCATAAGCAATGCATGGGAAGAGGTAGGTGACTAAAAGAGGGATTCACAAAAGCCAGAAAGCTGAGGTGGGAGCCACCTAAACTAGCCCTTAGGACATGCCAAGAAGAGGGCTGTGGTCTAAGCCCCGCTAAGGTAGTTAGGTGACTAAATCCAGGGGAGAGGGAGGTGACTTCCTCCACTTGGGATTCACAGTCATGAACCCTTTTCTGGAATTAAGCACCTAAACCACGTCTTACATGTCTCAAGAAAGAGGCACAATTCCACTTATACCCATTAGCTCCATGGTAGGAGCACTCACTAACATGCTGATCAATGCCTGCTTTGAGATACTTGTTAACAATGAAAAGGAGTGGCTAATACACATGTGAATGACTTGGAGGAATAAACATTTCCAGATAATGTAATAATCTTCTGAAATGACTTGTATGTTTATAACAGGAGGAAAAAAATATTTTCCAGCACAAATTGCTATCAGAAACTGAATATGTTCTTTGACTTAACATTGATTTGCAGGTATAATAGTACCACAATAGTAACAGTTCTGTAATAAAACAGGCAGACAGTTCCACAAAAAGAACAGAAGGGTTACATATGATAAATTTATGCACGGGATTATATGACGGCGTTGCCTGTGATAGCAAGGAACTGGATGACCCAGGAAGTCCTTTCCATTCCTAGGTCCTGTGTTGCTACACACTGGTCTCTGAGCTCAGAAACCTCTCATGCTGATGACTTCTCTTACATGGAATGGATTTACTCCACACCTATGCTTACATTTTGAATGAGTAATTTTCATTCTTGAATGTTTTCTAATATTTCATGTCCTGTAATAGTTAAATGAAGAGTATTATTAGTATTTTTGTTTGCATTACAACAACTCCCGGGTCCCTATCAAAAGTTGGAGTTCCTTCTTGCTAGGTACTGTACACATATATAATAAAATAGAGAGTCCCTGACTTCATCTGTCAAAAATATAAAAATAAATTTGCTTCTCGCTATTTCATAAAGATGTTTAGAAGATTAGTTTGTTAGTGTTTTTAAAGTGCTTTGAAGATTAAAAACATGCTTAGCAGTATTAGCCTTTCATTGATTTCTGGGCCAAATGCAGTTCAGATAATGCCACAACCAGTGTACATGATGTATCTGACCTTACGCATGAGAATTTCTTTTTCTGGTTTTCATCAATATAAATTCAAACTAGAGCTGTCAAGCGATTAAAAAATTAATCGTGATTAATCACATGATTAAAAAAATTAATTGTGATTAATTGTACTGTTAAACAATAATAGAATACCATTTATTTAAATATTTTGGATGTTTTCTACATTTTCATTATCTGAGTCAGATACCACCAGCAGAAAGCTGATTTTCTTTTTTGATGGTTCGGGTTCTGTAGTTTCCGCATTGGAGTGTTTCTCTTTTAAGACTTCTGAAAGCATGCGCTACACCTTGTCTCTCTCAGATTTTGGAAAGCACTTCAGATTTTTAAACCATGGGTCGAGAGCTGTAGCTTATCTTTAGAAATCTCACATTGGTACCTTTTTTGTGTTTTGTCAAATCTGCAGTGAAAGTGTTCTGAAAATGAACAGCATGTTCTGGGTCATCATCTGAGACTGCTATAACATGAAATATATGACAGGATGCGGGTAAAGCAGAGCCGGGGACATATAATTCTCCCCCAAGGAGTTCAGTCACAAATTTAATGAACACATATTTTTTTTAATGAACATCATCAGCATGGAAGCATGTCCTCTGGAATGGTGGCCAAAGCATGAAGGGGCATACGAATGCTTAGCATACCTGGCACGTAAATACCTTGCAATGCCAGCTACAAAAAATTCCATGCAAATGCCTGTTCTTACTTTCTGGTGGCATTGTAAATAAGAAGAGGGCAGCATTATCTCCTGGAAATGTAAACAAACTTGTTTGTCTTAGGAATTGGCTGACGAAGTAGGACTGAGTGGACTTCTAGGCTCTGAAGTTTTACATTATTTTAATTTTGACTGCAGTTATGTAACAAAAAAAATCTACATTTGTAAGTTGCACTTTCACGACAGAGATTGCACTACAGTACTTATATGAGCTGAATTGAGAAATACTATTTCTTTTGTTTATCATTTTTACAGTGCAAATCTTTGTAATAAAATAATATATACACTATGATTTCAATTACAGCACCGAATACTATCTATATGAAAATGTAGAAAAACATCCAAAATATTTAATACATTTCAGTTGGTATTATATTGTTTAACAGTGTGAATAAAACTGTGATTAATTGTGATTACTTTTTTTAATCACGCTTAATTTTTTGAGTTAATCGCGTGAGTTAACTGCGATTAATTGACAGCCCTTATTCAAACTCAATTTTTTATTTCCAAAGGATGCATAAACTGCAACTTCCATGTAAGTTGCAACTTCCATTTCCAGTTGGAATGTGATTGCCCCTTTTAATTTATATAGACACACAAGTCAAGATTATCCACTCTCCCACCAAATTTTCATGTTGGCCGTGGTGCTATTAGCAGGCTTTTTCCTCTCAATTTATCAGATAGTTTTACACATCAAAGAATAAAGTAGCAGATGGCATGGCTCTGTATACCATTGCTACTTTAATTTATCCTGCCACCTTTCAAATTTTAATAATCATTAAAACTGAAAGAACAATGCAAATTTGCTTCTGTGAAGAGTGGTTCAGTGACAGCTAGATTGTGAGCCTTTCATTCACATTCACAAGCAGGTTTCACGGCAGTGAAAGGAAGTAACTGTTTATTAGTGTGAGTAAGCAGTTCACAACCAAACCTTCATCCATGCACATGCTGTTTTTAAAATTTGTTTTCTGCCAGCATTTGTAGCAATTAGGTTTTACTGGTAAAAATATTAATAGAAAGTGAATTCACAAGTGAAATTACAAATGTGACTATTCTTGGCAACTTTATTTTAAATTTGCACAAGCAGGTATTTGTGCTAGAGATTGAAAATTCAAACATTATAAAAATGGAATAGAAAATAATAATGAAAATATTATGTCACTATACACTTCCTTGTCTGGAATACTCTATTCAATTCTGGTTGCTGGATGTTGCTGCTAATGTTGTACCAATTTTTAAAAAGGTAAATGGGATGACCCAGGTAATTATAGGCCTGTCAGCCTGACATAGATCCCAGGCAAGATAATGGAGCAGCTGTTAGGGGACTTGATTAATAAAGAATTAAAAGCAATTAATTAATACAAATCCACATGGGTTTATAGAAAACAGACTAACTTGCTATCTTTTTTTGATGAGATTACAAGTTTGGTTGATAAAGTTAATAGTGTTGATGTAATATACTTTGCCTTCTGTAAGGCAGAGTCTATTACATGGTTACATCTCTTGGTTTAACATAAAGAACGAGGAGTACTTGTGGCACCTTAGAGACTAACACATTTATTTGGGCATAAGCTTTCGTGGGCTAAAACCCACTTCATCGGATGCATACAGTGGAAAATACAGTAGGAAGATATATATACACAGAGAACATGAAAAAATGGGTGTTGCCATACCAGCTATAATGAGACTAATTAATCAAGGTGGGATATTATCAGCAGGAGAAAAAAAACTTTTGTAATGATAATCAGGATGGCCCACTTCCAACAGTTGACAAGAAGGTGTGAGTAACAGTAGGGGAAAAATTAGCATGGGGAAATAGTTTTACTTTGTCTAATGACCCATCCACTCCTACTCTTTAGTCAAGCCTAATTTAATGATGTCCAGTTTGCAAATTAATTCCAATTCAGCAGTTTCTCATTGGAGTCTGTTTTTGAAGTTTTTTTGTTGGAGTATTGTGTCTTTTAGGTCTGTAATTGAGTGACCGGGGAGATTGAAGTGTTCTCCCACTGGTTTTTGAATGTTATAATTCTTGACATCTGATTTGTGTCCATTTATTCTTTTGCGTAGCGGCTGTTCGGTTTGGCCAATGTACATGGCAGAGGGGCATTGCTGGCACATGATGGCATATATCATATTGGTAGATGTGCAGGTGAACGAGCCTCTGATGGTGTGGCTGATGTGATTAGGTCCTATGATAGTGTCCCTTGAATAGATAAGTGGACAGAGTTGGCAACGGGCTTTGTTGCAAGGATAGGTTCCTGGTCTAGTGTTTTTGTTGTGTGGTGTGTGGTTGCTGGTGAGTATTTGCTTCACGTTGACATTTTGATTTAAAAAAAACTAGAACAATATAAAATTAACATGGCACTCATTAAATAGATTACAAATTGTCTAAAAGATAGGTCTCAAAATGTAACTGTAAATGGGGAGTCATCATTGAGCAGGTGTTTCTAATGGTGTCGTGCAGAGATCTTGGCCCTACACTATTTAACTTTTTATCAATGACCTGGAAGAATACACAAAATTATCACAGATAAAGTTTGCAGATTATACAAAAATTGGGGGATGGTAAACAATGAAGAAGACAGTTCATTGATTCAGGGAGATCTGGATCGCTTCGTAAACATGCCTTATAGCAATAGACTCAAGGAGCTCAGTCTATTTAGCTTAACAAAGAGAAGGCTAAGGGGTGACGTGATTACAGTGTTTAAGTATTTACATGGGGAACAAATATTTAATAATGGGCTCTTCAAACTAGCAGAGAAAGACATAGCATGATCCAGTGGCTGAAAGTTGAAGCTAGACAAACTGAGACTGGAAATAAGACATACATTTTTAACAATGAGAGTAATTAACCACTGGGACTATTTACCAAAGGTTGCGGTGGATTCTCCACCACTGACTATTTTAAAATCAAGATTGGATGTTTTTCTAAAAGATATGCTCTGGGAATTATCTCGGGCAAGTTCTATGGACTGGTGTTATGCAGGAGATCAGACTAGATGATCACAATGGTCCCTTCTGGACTTGGAATCCATGAATCTCAATTAAAAAATAGCAAAAATAGAAAGGACCCAAAGATGGAGAACAAAAATAATTAGAGCTGGAGAGAAACTCCTTAATGAAGAGAGACTCAAGTTTAGAACTGTTGAGTTTAGGAAAGTCATAATAGGAGTATATAAAATAAATTGTATGGAGAAGATACCGCAGCTCCCATTGGCCGGGAATGGCGAACCGCGACCACTGGGAGCTGTGGGGGCCATGCCTGAGGACGGTCAACGTCAACAAAATGTCTCGTGGCCCGCAATCACTGCTGTAGTAAGTCAAAAAGTCCTTCCAACCTTTCTGCAAGGGGAGGGGGAATACAGCTGCAGTTACAGTGTCACAGGTGTCAATGTACCAGCTGTATTCCCTGTACCAGGTGTGAATGTGACACACATATTTTACAAGTATTTAAAGGACTGCGAGGTTTGCAACAACTGTGGTATGATTATTGCCATTCTCACTTTGTCTATCAGTATAAACACATTGTTTTATTTCATTTCATTTGAAGTCCGATGGTCCTGTCCATTTGCTGAATTAGAAAGAAGGCCCTAAATCAGTTCAAGCTCATTCTTCTTTATATCAAAAGTCCTTTCTTTGTCTCCTACTCTTTGGAAAATGCAGCTTGAACCAGTATATGCAAACCATGTCAGAGAATAATTGAATAATTGCTCTCTAGAGCTGTTAGTCTCAGCAATCCACCTTAATAAGAACATAAGAACGGCCATACTGGTTCAGACCAAAGGTCCATCTAGCCCAGTATCCTGTCATCTGACAGTGGCAAATGCCAGGTACCTCAGACAGAATGAACAGAACAGGTAATCATCAACTGATCCATTCCCTGTCGCCCATTCCCAGCTTCTGGCAAATAGAGGCTAGGGACATCATCCCTACCCATTCTGGCTAATAGCCATTGATGGACCTATCCTCCATGATCTTATCTAGTTCTTTTTTTAATTCTGTTATAGTCTGGGCCTTCACAACATCCTCTGGCAAGGAGTTCCACAGTTTGACTGTCCGTTGTGTGAAAAAATACTTCCTTTTGTTTGTTTTAAACCTGCTGCCTATTAATTTCATTTGGTGACCCTCCCCAGTTTTTGTGTTATGATAAGGAGTAAAAATCACTTCCTTATTTACTTTCTCCACACCAGTCATGATTTTATAGACCTCTATCAACTCCCACTATTGTTAGTTCCTGTAGGAGCTGTGGTAATCCTTACCCATGGAGTAGAACACAATCCTACATCCACCATTCATAGATTTAATACAGTATGGTCCCCAAAGAAACTGCATGTGATTGTAGTGTCTGTCATACATGGGAACTCTAGAATCTCAATTTTCATTCCTTTTTCCCTTCACTCTATTAGAACTTAAAAAAAAAAAACTTGTCCACTATCTCTGACTAGAAAATGAATTTGATCAAAATGACAATTCTTCTGTATTGTCATTACCTTTAAAAAATTCCTATTAAAATTCCCAATCTATTTTTCTCCACAAGATACATTCTGTTATCTTATCCTTTCTGTGGTCAAATACAGGTCTATGGATTACTTTCAGAATACAATGGGCATGATATTCAGAAAGTTGATGCCTGAGGTCTGTCTGCCTTCATGCTTATGCAAATTGCATCTGCAGACTAGGATTTTTTTGTGAGCAAATGGATATTTAGCTCCATTTAAAAATTCCTCCTACGGCAATGTTTCAGCACAAGCAAATCCACCAAGATCCAGCTACATTCTGTAGTAAGACAACCAACAAATGAGAGCTTAGTGCCTGCGGGGAACTGGTGGATTGGCCTGTCATTACTTCATTGGATTTATAGATTATTATAACAAGATGTAACTCTCTAACCCTCCTCTTTCTTGTTCTATGACTGCAGAGATATTAATGGGCCACTCTACTTCGAATGGTCCCTTAGAATATGTGCTAACTCCTGATGCTAAACAATCTATTCCACCGCACATTTTGCTGTGACACTGGGAGTGCCTTTCCCAGACCTGAAGGAGATCTCTGTGTGGTTTGAAAGCTTGTCTCTTTTACCAACAGAAGTTGGTCCAGTAAAAGGTATTACCTGACCCACCTTGTCTCTCTAATATCCTCGGTCCAACGCAGTTACAACTACATGGCATGCATTACTTCATCAAGTAATTCTCCAGTGCTTGAAGTGTTTAAATCAATATTAGATGTCTTTCCCAAAGAGACTGTCTACTTCAACCACAAATCATTGGGCTAGATGCAAATATTGATGTGTGTAATTCTATGGTCTGTGTTATGCAGGAAGTCAGACTAGAAGATCATGATAATCTCTTCTGGCTTTAAAATCTATTACTCTAATCTTTAGGATTTAGAAATTCCTTATTCACCCTCTCACACCTTGAATAGTTATCACAGAATCATAGAAATGTAGGGCTGGAAAGGATCTTAAGGATTCATCTAGTTCAGCGATTGTCAACTTGTGGGTTGAGACCCCAAAGTGTGTCGCGACCCCGTTTTAATGCGGTCGCCAGGGCTGGCTTAAACTTGCTGGGGCCAGGGGCCGAAGGCGAAGCCAAAGCCTCAAGCCCCACTGTCTGGGGCTAAAGCCTGAGGGCGTCAGCCTTGGGCAGTGAGCTGAGATTACAAGCCTGCCTTGAGCTGAAGCCCTTGGGCTTTGGCTTTGCCCCCCATCCCGGGGCACCCTACCCAGAGTGGCATGGATTGGGCAGACTCAGGCTTTGGTCCCCCCTCCTGAGATTGTGTTGTCATTTTTGTTGTCAGAAGGGGGTCGCAGTGCAATGAAGTTTGAGAACCCCTGATTTATTTGATCCTTCCATGTGGATGTAAGACTAACTATATACAGACCATCCCTTAAAGGTGTTTGTCTAAACTTTTCTTAAAAGCCTCTAGTGACAGGGATTCCACAACCACCCTAGGTATAACATTTCCAGGACTTAACTATCCTTAAAATTAGAGGTTTCAGAGTAACAGCCGTGTTAGTCTGTATCCGCAAAAAGAAGAACAGGAGTACTTGTGGCACCTTAGAGACTAACAAATTTATTAGAGCATAAGCTTTCATGGACTACAGCCACTTCTTCGGATGCATATAGAATGGAACATATATTGAGGAGATATATATACACACATACAGAGAGCATAAACAGGTGGGAGTTGTCTTACCAACTCTGAGAGGCCAATTAATTAAGAGAAAAAAAACTTTTGAAGTGATAATCAAGCTATGCCCCTCTGCCATGTACATTGGCCAAACCGGACAGTCTCTACGCAAAAGAATTAATGGACACAAATCTGACATCAGGAATCAAAATACTCAAAAACCAGTGGGAGAACACTTTAACCTGTCTGGTCATTCAGTGACAGACCTGCGGGTGGCTATATTACAACAGAAACACTTCAAAAACAGACTCCAAAGAGAGACTGGTGAGCTAGAATTGATATGCAAACTAGACACAATCAACTCCGGTTTGAATAAGGACTGGGAATGGCTGAGCCATTACAAACATTGACTCTATCTCCCCTTGTAAGTACTCTCACACTTATTATCAAACTGTCTGTACTCGGCTAGCTTGATTATCACTTCAAAAGTTTTTTTTCTCTTAATTAATTGGCCTCTCAGAGTTGGTAAGACAACTCCCACCTGTTTATGCTCTCTGTATGTGTGTATATATATCTCCTCAATATATGTTCCATTCTATATGCATCCGAAGAAGTGGGCTGTAGTCCACGAAAGCTTATGCTCTAATAAATTTGTTAGTCTCTAAGGTGCCACAAGTACTCCTGTTCTTCTTAAAATTAGAAAATTTTTCCTAATAGCTAACTTGACTATGCCTTGCTACAAATGAAGGCCATGTCAACACTACAAAATTCTGACAACTTAAGTTATTTTGACATACAGTCACTGTAGTTATTACATTGCTTGTGCATGTGCACACTTTGCTCCTTGTGTCGGCGGTGCGCAGCCTCACCAGGAATGCTTGTATTTATATAGAGTGCAGTGCACCTTGGGTAGGTATTCCACTGTGCAACTCACCACCATCCAGCGCAGTGTGTTTTGGGAAGTTTTTGCAATGCCTCATGGGACTGAAAAGAATCACACGGGGTGACTCAGAGCATGGGGTCAACTTCCAATAATGCAGTGTTTTCCATCCCATAATTTCATCAGCATCCCATATTATTTCGCTCCTTCTTTTCAAAATCCCCACAAATCTGTGCGTCCCTCCTCGCTGTCTGCCATTTCTGACAGTAGCATGGAGCTTGCACAACTCTGCACTATTGTTAGCCTTGCAAGCACGGGGCACATGATCCTGCAGTATTTACAGAGCTGCAAGAGGGCCCATGGGGAACATGATGATTCCTCGTGGGCTAGATTGCTGTGGGACATAAAAGGAACCAATTCAAGGTTGTTTGTGTTGTTCACAGAGCAGCTGGAGATTATGGGTCACCAGATTCTGGGCCCAGGCAACAAGCACTGACTGGTGAGACTGCACTGTCATGCAAGTTTGGGAAGACAAGCAGTGGCTGCAGAAATTTCGGATGCACAAGGCCACATTTCTGGATCTGTGTGTTGAACTTACCCCAGCCCTCTAGCAGAGGAACACCAAAATGAGAGCTGCATTGACAGTTGTGAAGCAAGTGGCGATTGTACTGTGAAAACTTGCAATGCCAGATTGCCACTGGTCAGTTGGGAATCAATCTGGAGCTAGGAAATCCACCTCAGGGATAGCTGTCATGTAGGCGAGCAGTCAATAATTGTCTCCTCCTACAAAGCACTGTGACTATGGGCAATGTGCAGGATATAGTGGATGATTTGGCATCAATGGGGTTCCTGAATTGTGGTGGGGTGATAGATGTCACACATATTCTTATTTTGGCACCAGATCACTTGCCACAGAGTACATTAACAGAAAAGGCTACTTTTTTTTACTGTAATGCAAGTGCTGGTGGATCACCTGAGACACTTTACCGACATCAAAGCAGGTTGGTCAGGGAAGGTGCATGAGTCATCTTTAAAAACAGACTGGTGGATTACAATTGGGAATGTTGAAATGCCAATAGTGATCCTGGGGGACCCAGCCTACCCCTTCTTTCTGTGGCTCATGAAGCCATACACCGGCCACCTGGACAACACTAAGGAGTGCTTCAATTACAAGCTCAGCAGATGCAGAATGTCAGTTGAATGTGTCGTTGATTGGTTGAAGGGTCGCTTGGTGTTGTTTACTTATAAGAATGTAGCTCAGTGAGAAAAATATCCCAACGTTTATTGCTGCCTGCTGTGTCTTCCATAATATCTATGAAGCAAAGGGAGAAAAGTTTCCTCTGGTGTGGAGGGCGGAGATGGAGTGTCTGTCTGCTGAATTTGACCAGTCATATACAAGAGCTATTAGAAGAGCTCAATGCAGAGGTATATGGCTGAGAAAGACTTTGAAGGAACATTTTAATAGTGAACCAGGGTAGTGTGAGCTGCTGTAGTGTGCTCTACCTGGCCTTGCTCTTTTGCAGCCCAGTATAAATCTTGTAGTGATTGCTATGTATGTAGGTGTGACAGGGTGTATCAGACCCTTTGAGGCTGCCTTCTGGAGACCTCAGGGTCTACACCCCGTCCCACAAAGGAGCAGTGGAAGTGTGTCTTCCAAGTGGCCTAGAGAGGGGCTGCAGGGAGCAGCCAATCTGGGCCCAGCAGGCCCATGTAAAGGAGCTGCAGGAGTGAAGATGGTGTTCCTGGCTGGCTGAAGCACCTCAGATAGAGCAGATGCTGGTAGGGACCAGGGTAGCAAGAAGGAGTTCCTGGCTGGCTGATGGGAGCTATGCCTGCACAACCTCTTCTTCTCACAGGCTCTGGAGATGCAATACCTCCTGTGTACTCCAGGCAGGAGCACGTCTGCAGCATGTATCCATCATGGTCACTTGGGCAGTAACATTCAAGAATGGTGAGCTGCTAGGTGTGCTCACCGAGCTAGGCAAAGGAATTTTGAAAATTTGTAGTGCTTTAAAGGGAGAGGTGGCTTCCTGTCTACCTGATCTCTGGGCAGCAGAGTTCACAACAGTGACCAGACTGGTCAGTGTGGGGCATTGTGGGACATCTTCTGGGGGCCTATAACAGTCAATGTAAGTAACGCAGTGACTACACTTTCACTGCATTGACCTAACTATGTCGACCATGACTCTACACCGCTCGGGTAGGTAGTGTTATTAAGTTGGCATAGCGAGGCACTTACATTGGTGGGAGCCAAATTTAAGTGAAAACACATCCACAGCTAGGTCAAAGTAAGCTGCCTTACATTGACCTAAGCATGTACTGTAGACCAGAACTAAGTCGATTACTTCTTATCCTACTCTTGGTGGACATGGGGAATAATTGGTCACCATGCTCTTGAAAACAAGTTTTTACATATTTGAGAGGTGTCAGCCTGTTTCCTGCTCCCCCAATGGCTTTCTAGACTAAACATACTCAATTATTTTAACCTATAATGCAAGAAGTTTGGATAGAGTAATAAAATCTTGAGATGCAATCACTGGCAAGATGTGTTCTAGACACTTTTTAAAAAAATATATTTTGTCCCTTGTGTTTCACTGCATGCCCAATTCTACAAGATGCTTCAGCCTTCTGTGGAATTGTTCTTGTTAGTTCAGTAGATTATTAATGCCCACATGGTAACTCCTAGAGCAGTAATTCCCAAGCCCTTGTTCTACTTTTTACTCATTCTCTCTCAGTGACGTTCCCCTGTTTGTGGCCCTAGTTCATTGCTGCTTCTGCCCCTTCACCTTTGCATGCCTTAAACTTCAGTGACAGCTGGTATGATCCAGACTCCAGTTTCTTTTGGTTAATAGTCTGCCTGAAATAGAGTTAGATTATAAATCTCAGGGGCAGCTTCAACATTAATAAAGATTGTAAACCACTTACGTATTGTGTGGGTATCACAACAGATGTACATGAATCATGACACATTGATACTTTTTTTCTTGACTTATGAAGCTATCATTAAAGAGGAACAAAACCAATGAAACAAGAATCCTTGGTGCCTTACAGTAAACAACACTCCACCTTTTGTTCTTTGGCATAATGAAAATACAACTGAATTCCAGTCTCTCCCACTATTTTCTTTTATCACAGATCATTTCAGAAGAAATACCATTGATTAAGCTGCCATGGCTTGTCATAGAAAGTTGCATATATGCCAACTTGCAGATAAGTTGACCTGAGTGTTTCATCCAGAAAGAGTTCACGCCTCTGGCTGCATCATAGACTTCTTCTAAAGCTGTATTGGTTTGTCAACTGGGAGGAAAAAAAGAAGGCGTAGTCCCTGCCGGGTAGTCCATCTGCCAGGTGGTAATGCTAAATTAACTTATTTGAGGAGCATCTTCCAGCCCCTTCCCCAAAAGCCTGCTGTGATTTTTTTCTGGAAATTTTTAGCTTAATACTAGAGCCTATGCAGTACTTTGTTTTCTCATTTTATTTTGTGAACTGTTGGGCCAGATTTTTAAAAGGTATTTAGATGCTTACAGATTAAATAAATACTTAGTGTGATTTTCAAAAGTGCCTATCTGCATCTTTATTTGCCTAAATACCTTTAAAAATTGGCCCGTGCTCCCTAAGCAACTTACTCCTTGGCATTTTACCTGTATAAAATGCAGAGTATTGTAACTCAGGTATATAATGCCTGCTAATCAAAGCCCCATTTTTTCTTTAGTGAAAGTTGATCTTTTTATCCTTTGAGTTTTTTCCTATTAAAAAGGTATTCCTCCCTCTATTCCACCTAAAGAAAACCTTAGAGAAATGACTTCTGAGTTGTATTTACTAGCATGAACAGTCCTGCTTTATTTTTCTAAGGGGAAAAATTGAAACTTTCAGATATCTTGCTGCTAATAAAACCGCTGAAGCAAGATCAGACATTTTCAATATGGAGATAAAATGTTAATAAAATGGTAGCCATTGTCCCACACTTGAAAATTTATGCACTGCATCTATATGGGTTCATTCTTTTCTTGGTTAAATTCAGTAAGTAATTTCTGACTATATTCATTGCCCAGGGATATATTTCTTTACAGTTAAATATCACTAGCTGTGCATTTTGATAGAAGAAATGCAGATTGCAATTTATAACCTACAAGATAGTATGTGAATAGAAAGCAGCCCCTTGGAAGAAGTGCAATAGAGTATATAAAAGTATAACAGTTGGTTTCAACCAATTCTTTTGAATGGTTTTGCAGGAAAAATCCCGACGGAATTCTAATGCCTTTTTTTAAGCTTCCTGCATTGTGTTCTTTGAGCAGCAATAATAACAATGTACTGACAATCAATGCAATATAAGATTAATAGAGCCAGCGCTGGACAAGGGGAAAAGAATATATAATGACCCAGGTGACAAAAATATCTTTTGGGTATACACACTCTAATAATAAACAATTAATTATAAAGAATTATTTTTGTGTGTGCACCAGCACTATACTTTGAACATGGAGGCAGAATGGTCCCTGACCCAATGATCTTACAGTTTATAATACGAATGCCATCAGGGATATATACTCTTCAGAAGTCAAATGTTATTTGTGTCTGGTGTAAAATTTTCATGATTTTTCTTTGTACTTACTAATGTTTCACTAAAAGAAACTAAACGTGTGTATTGTATCATAAAAAAGCAAAACCATCTTCTCCAAATGCATTCAACTTAATGCAGTTACACATTCAGAACCAAGGAATGCAGGCTATACTTACAAAACAGGGGACTGTATCCGGGAAAGCAGTGACTCTGAGAAGGATTTAGGGATCACAGCAGATGAGCAACTGAACATGAGCACCCAGTGCAATGTTGTGGCAAAAGGGGCTAATGTGAATGTAGCAAGAAGATGTGGCCTCCCTCAGACATGGACGCGGAGCAAATGCCGCAAGCTGCTTGGTGGGTGGGGCCAGGAGGACCATGCCCTGCATGCTGAAAGCAGAGCAGTGGGACAAGAAGCATATAAAGCCGGCCCAGCAGCTCAGTTGGGAGGGAGCTTCTGAAGGAGACAGGATGCTTCTTCCCCACTGCTGGAGTGGGACACCAAGGAGAACAACCTTCCTAGGCAATTTGTTCCAGTGTTTAACCACCCTGACAGTTAGGAACTTTTTCCTAATGCCAACCTAATCCTCCCTTGCTGCAGTTTAAGCCCATTGTTTCTTGTTCTATCCTTAGAGGCTAAGATGAACAAGTTTTCTCCCTCCTCCTTATGACACCCTTTTAGATGACTGAGAGGGGACATGATAGCAGTTTTCAGGTTTCTCTTTTCCAAACTAAACAAACCCAATTCTTTCAGCCTTCCTTCACAGGTCATGTTCTCTAGACCTTTAATCATTCTTGTTGCTCTTCTCTGGACCCTCTCCAATTTCTCCACATCTTTCTTGAAATGCGGTGCCCAGAACTGGACACAATTCTCCAATTGAGGCCTAACCAGCGCAGAGTAGAGCGTAAGAATGCCTTCTCATGTCTTGCTCACAACACACCTGTTAATCATGTTTGCTTTTTTTGCAACAGCATCACATTGTTGACTCATATTTAGCTTGTGATCCACTATAACCCCTAGATCCCTTTCTGCCGTACTTCTTCCTAGAGAGTCTCTTCCCATTTTGTATGTGTGAAACTGATTGTTCCTTCCTAAGTGGAGCACTTTGCATTTGTCTTTATTAAACTTCATCCTGTTTGCCTCAGATCATTTCTCCAATTTGTCCAGATCATTTTGAAGTATGACCCTATCCTCCAAAGCAGTTGCAATCCCTCCCAGTTTGGTATCATCTGCAAACTTAATAAGCGTACTTTCTATGCCAATATCTAAATCGTTAATGAAGATATTGAACAGAGCCGGTCCCAAAACAGACCCCTGCGGAACCCCACTTATTATACCTTTCCAGCAGGATTGGGAACCATTAATAACTACTCTCTGAGTATGGTTATCCAGCCAGTTTTGCACCCACCTTATAGTAGCCCCATCTAAGTTGTATTTGCCTAGTTTATTGATAAGAATATCATGCGATACCATATCAAATGCCTTACTAAAGTCTAGGTATACCACATCTGCCGCTTCTCCCTTATCCACAAGACTCGTTATCCTATCGAAGAAAGCTATCAGATTGGTTTGACATGATTTGTTCTTTACAAATCCATGCTGGCTATTCCCTATCACCTTATCACCTTCCAAGTGTTTGCAGATGAAGCTAGATAGAAGCTATATAGTGGGTAGGTTTGGTTTTTAACTTTTATAGATGCCATTACATAATTCAAAATGCTTTAAAATCTTTCAGTAAGTACAAAACAAATAAAAACCCTCACCCCAAACAAACAAACCCCCACTACCACCAACAAACCCTCTCTCTATCAATACAACATTTTGTAGAGCAGGACCTCAGCACCTCTTATTTGTTTGTGCCTGCCTGTGGTGTTTCACTGGTTACATACTTGAGTAACTTAAAACTTCACAATTTGACATAAAACTGTTGAATTTTTTATTCCATTTAATAAAAGTGATGGCTTTATTGCCATTTTGCTATTGATTTATACTTCCATTTCTTGAAATTCCCTTGTGACATTTCCCTCTTGTCTACAATGTACTTAGGAACATGAAAGGCTGAATATATATTTAGCTCTTATATAGGAAAAAAAGTACAAGTCTGCCTCTGTATTTACATACCCCGGGTACAGTAACCTCACTCCCAGAAAAGTCTCTGTTCAGTTTTAATAAATCATCATTCCTGCTGCTCTGAAGCCATTGTTACTAGAAGCACTGCTTTCACTGGGATTCCTTTAAGATGCTGTTTCTTTGTGGATGATCCATGATTCTCTAAAACAAAGGATCATTAACTTAGGACTGTCTGGCTTTCCACTGGCTCAGCTGAAAATGCTATTACATCTGCTTTGAAGCTTGAGTTGAGCTAATTTTTTAAAAAGTTTCCTTGATGTTTAGTCTTCTATCACTAGCAGTCAATTTCAAATAGCCTATTTTTTCCTTAACATTCTCCAATGTGTTGCTGCACATTTACTGTTTTGAAAAGCAATTCTTTGTACAATGATTTCCAATCAGATTTTTCGTTTCGCTGGGGGTGTTACATGTAACCTAGAAACAGTTCTTCTGAGAGTAACAAGTAACCATCAGAGAAACTGTGCTAAGGGTTGCCTTTCCTAAATGTGCTATTGGAGGCAGTTTTTAGGTCTAATCTTTAAAAAAATGAAACCAAACCAATCCTAAGGTTTAGACCACTTGTGGGACTTTTCATAACTATCGGGGGTGCTGGTCCCAGTGTTATGGCCAGATTCTCAGTTTCAGAAATTGCATTCTGTCTGTCTAATTTCCCATTTTCAGTTTCAGTTAAATAAGGTATTCAGCAGTTCGTATGGCAAACTTAGGCATGATGCTATGCTTTGTTAAATAGCTGTCATAGTTCATGGCAGAAGTGGCTGCATCCCAATGGTGAATAAAGCCATATTGCCAACTGAAAATCATGAGTCAGGCATAAAAGAATGAGATTAAAATAAATAAATAAAACAACCTTTTGGGGTCTTTTGAGATTCCTTCTGGTTTTGAGCTTTTATAGTACACTTGGGTCAAATTTTCAAGGTTTTCTATGCAACCATAAGGGCCAGGTATGTATTTATTTAAATGAAAACTGAAGTTCTCATGTAATCCCTTGATTCTAGCATCCGTCGCCCTTGGCCTCTGCTGTCTCGCACCCCATCCATCCTCCCTGGCCCCAACTGTCTCACCTCCTACCCCTCCATCCAGGTCTTAGCCTGTCAGGACTTGCTGTGAAAAGTGATATTAACAAATATGCAAGTATCACTTTTCATAGCATTATTTTTATTGAATCTGCAAAAAAAAAAAAAAAAAAAAAAAACCCTACATAAATAAATTACAATGATCTGGATATGTATACATGCATATTTATTTGTTTTTCCTAAAGTTAATTAAGTATTTTAGAAAAAAGTGCCCCTGCGGCCACTAGCAAGGGTTGGTGGCCGCACTCTGCACTCTGAGGCCACCAAAATTTTATTGTGAGAACCCCTGCTCTAAGGGTATGTCTACAATGCAATTAAAAACCTGTGGCTGGCCTGCGCCAGCCGACTCAGGCTCACAGGACTTGGGCTAAGGGGCTGTTTAATTGCAATGTAGACTAGGATTCCCAATTTTGGTTGGATGTATTCTGGACATTTCATCACCTGACATAATCTTTAATTAAAGATTAATCTTTAATCCTTGGAGACTCCAGAACAGTCCTGGAAGGTTGGCAACTTTATTGTAGACGTTTGGGCTCAGGCTGCAGTCTGGGCTCTAGGACCTTGAGAGATGGGAAGGTCCCAGAGCTCCGGCTGCAGCCTGAGCGCAAATGTCTACACCCCAATTTAAGAGCCCCTTAGCCCAAGCACAAGAGCCTGAGTAAGCTGGCATGGGTCAGCTGCAGGTGTCTAACTGCAGTGTAAACATACCTCTGAGATTCTCATTCCTGCTAAACTCCATGCCCTCTACCATTTGCACTCACTGGTGAATTATATTTTTATTCCTTTTCATCTTTTTCAAGAGCCAGGCATAATAGTCAATTTGCTAAGTCCAAAGTAGAACCCTTCTCCTGCAACCATTTTCTCATTTTCTCATTCCCTCTCCTCAACACCACTTGTCTCTACATTTCTTGTTCCTTCACCACTTCTTCTCTTTTTCCTCATGTTCTCTTTCAAATACTGGCCCTTTTCTTGGTCAGGGTTTCCTAAATTGCAGATTCAGATCTAAGATGGAGAGAGTCAGGCACCATTTCAATTCACAATCAAACAATAAACTTGCCTCCTAAAGTCAGAAACATAATTGATTGCATTAGTAATTTCATAATCATAGAATATCAGGGTTGGAAGCGATCTAAGGAGGTCATCTAGTCCAACCCTCTGCTCAAAGCAGGACCAATCCCAACTAAATCCTTGTCCACTCCAACTTTACTGCTTTGATGCTGAGAAATATTTGTTCTAAAACTGTGTGTGTGTGTGTGTGGGAGGGAAACAAAAGAAAGCAAAACAGAGCAAGTCAACCACAGCACGAGTACTCACAGAATATTTCTACCTAATGCAGAAACGAAGCACAGTTTTTCCTACTGAATTAGAATTGTATTGTCATCTTACTATGACAAGATACAATACAGATATTATTCTTAGTGGATAGAAATTGATGAGGTTTCCATGAAAGATGTGTATTATAATATACCCGAGCGTAGTTTTAAAACTACAAATGCTTATTTGGACTATTTGCTCGGAGTCAAGCCATGGTTCAGCAATAAAGAGTGAGCCTCAGATCTATCCAATAACTAAGCTCTTAACATTTCTTCATGTTTACTTGTATTGGTGCATGAATAAAGAGTCTATCTTTCGAAATGATGCAGGGATTATCAGGGACCTTTGCTTTATACCTGTTAGAGTATATGTAGAATTATCTTCAAACTGACAGCCTTCCAGTTACCTAAATGCAATTTGTGCACATGCATACTTTAGAGAAAATTAAATACCATATGGTGCTGAGCCAGTCACAATTTGTGCTGCTTGAAAATAGCACCCTTCTGAAGCCTGCTGACAAATTTTATGGGTTTTCTCTCTTGCTAATTTATGGGAAAATAGCTCTTAACCATTTATCCACAGAAGCATTGCATAAACTGTGGCTGTAAAAATTCACTGCAAGAACTATTTTGAAGTAAATGACTGTCTATAAAATGCAAGAGACTTATGAAAAGAGATTTTTACCTTTAAAAACACCTTTGAGATTTTTCATTCTCTGGACTCATTGTGTGCTGCTCTGTTTTTCCTGCTGGCAACCATCTTGGGCAACAGAGATAAAGGGTTCAGAGTGGCAGCCGTGTTAATCTGTATCCGCAAAAAGAACAGGAGTACTTGTGGCACCTTAGAGACTAACAAATTTATTAGAGCATAAGCTTTCGTGGGCTACTGCCCACTTCTCTGGATGCATAAGAGATAAAGGGCTATCCCACATGCTCACTAATGCCACCTTAGGCCCCAATCCTGCAAAAAGATCCACATAGAGTGGAGAACTCATCTCCTGTGCCATCTCTGAGAAAAGTGAATTGGCGTTATTCAGGAATAGCTATTCAAAAACAGCTGTCCGTGAATAACTCCAAGTCCTAAGTAGACACCTATACAAAGTGGTGGAGGAAGAAAGGATATATTATGATGCCCATTTTACAGATGGGAAAACTGAGCACAGATTAATCAATTTGCCCGATGTCACACAGGAAGTCTGATGGAACTAGGAACTGAAGCCAGACCTCCTGACGCCTAGTGCCTTAGCAACAAGACCTCCCTTCTTTTTTCTTACAAAGTAAAAAAATATTTCCTTACATGTCCAACAATACAACAATTGCCTTAAAAGAGAGAGAATCTGCAAGCCATGGTGCATACATTTTTGGTGACAGGTGAAAGGGTGTTTTTCTTCCTCTCTAATTTTGATTAGAATTTCTCTTGTTGCATAAAGGTTCTCATGTCAGTGTTAACCAATGAAACATTGTCCATGCCCACTTTGTGTTACAGATGACATGAAAACACTAGCATTCTATGTCTACGGCGCTCTCACCATGCTCTGTCAGCAAGATCAGTGGAAGCTCTAGCTTAAAATGCTGATCAGTGAAACTTTAAATATGCTTCAACGTTTCCCAACTCCATATATATACACATTTTAGTCTGTATAATTTGAAACATCACTTTTGCCCTAGCAGAGGCTCTGTGGAGCTTTGCCTTTGCCTTACTGGGAACAAAACAAAAAAAATGTTGCAATGTCCAGTATGCACAGGATAGGGACTCATTGTGCAGTCCTTATACAGGCAAAGCTCCCATTTATCTTGCTGGGAATTTCATCTGAGCAAAGACATCCATGTATTACCCAATGGTTTATGCAATAAACTACATAGAATATATTATAAGAGAGCCTCAAGGAGGACATGATTAATAAGATTCAACTTGTCTGAGTCAAAAATATATTCATTGATACTAAGCATTTACACTGTATCCCTCTTCTATTTAGAATGTGCTATCCTTTGGGCTCAAGAGCATCTCCCTCACTAAATGTTTTTAAGAGTAAGATTAAGGCTCTTCTTCTTAATATTGCTTTTAGCTGAGCTCCCTCTAATCCCATTTAAAGTATACACTGCCTTGGGATGTTTTCATGAATAAGGGGCTTTCTAAATGAGATTGTATAGGATTCGTGTTGGAACTGTGCCTGGGCTGAATTCAAAAAGGAACCTTATAACTTTCAAAAGTGTCTGATATGATGTCAGATCACTTGTAACGAGATTCTCTCTTTATTTGATTCTAACTTCTCCAGGACAGGGACTAAGGCCTGGATTCACAAAGGGACCTAGGTGCCTAAATCCCAGTTTTAGGCTCTACTGCAATTCACAAAACTGTTGAATCCTGTGGGCACCTACTCACTTGGAACCTAAGGTTTTGCCCACCTTTCCATCTCTTTTGATCTTCACTTGATTCATGGTAGAGAAGGAACTGGGGAGGCGGTAAGTCTGCACTGCCCCTTATACATTGACTCAGAGACCAAGGAGATGTAGGGCATAGGCATGGACCAACAGACACTGTTATTGAAGTATCTGCTGATCTGAGATATATGGAGTGCATGTGCACCCATGATGAATAATCCTAGGGACCACACATACCAAAACTCTTATAGCAACTTCATAAGACCATAAATAAGATTTCATAAAACCCAGAGTTTAAAGAAGCCTTTGTACAGGTTGAAAAAAAAAATGTCTTGGCTGATACACCCAATGCCCACACTAAACACACTCTTTCAAGACTAGAACAGAGCTTTCCCTAACCAGGGCCTCAGCATTGACTGACTTTTTCAAAGCTGGAGTAAATTTTACAGCTGCTGAACCCTGGCCCCATTAAACTCCAGCCAATCAGCAATCACTCTCAATAACAGAGCACTCTGTCAAAAGGTCGCAGGCTAAATAATAACAAATTCAGAGGAACTGGCGTGAGCAGAGATAATGTCTAAACTACGGTGGTGGTTTACTCCTCATCCTCCCCCTTTTTAAATATGGTTTTTCCCTATTTTCAAGAGAAGTGAGATGGAATAGAATTGTAATTTCAAGCAATGGGTAGAAGGTAATTGATCAAGTAGCTCCATTATTGCTTTTTTTATCAGATCATAATGGAAGCAATTTCAGTTGTTAAGTTGTTTTGTCACAATAGTAAAAATCAGCTTAGTCAACCTATTTATGTATGTGTATTATTCACGGGTGGTGACTGGGAGGACAGCAGTGGCAACTTGAGTGGAGATTCCTGGGGCTGAAGTTGATAGTAGGGAGGTTGGAACTCTGGATAATAGAACAGGAGGGCTGGGCTTGGAAGGCAGGTGGGTGAGGCAGCATGATGAGAAGAGTGATTGCAGGCCACCTGGTATGTTGTTAATAGCTGCCAGCTGGCAGGAGGGAAAAATGAGCAGTGTACAGTGGAGGTATAGTGTTCTGACAGGTGGGGGTGTAGAAAATAAACAGCTGGTTGCATAAAGGAGCTGCAGAATCAGTTAAGGTTGCAGCATGGTGGAAATGCTGCAATCATTTGAGATGTGAAGTCAAATGTGCCACCTACTGGTGTGTCATTGCTAAGGAGTTAATGATCAATCATATATTCAGCATATGTCTCACTACCTGTGAACATTGTTGGCAAATGTATTGGCAAACAGAATCAAAGCTTTCCATTGGAATAGAGAGAACAAGGTGATTTCTATTCCCCAGGCAGCTTTTAGGATTGGGATGAACCTAATATTTTATTTCCCCAATAAGCTATTTATATCTGAATCAGAAGACAAGACTGTTTTCTCAGCCATTTCTTGTGAGATTCCAGTGTCAGGGCCTCTTGAGGAGCATTGTTACAGAAAGTATTTTTGCAACAGATTAGAACACACAGATCTGGATTTCATGATCTCTCAGTGGCTGTCAACATTCCTCATTCAGCGACCGGTGGTAATGTTTCCAATGCGTTCAGTCCCTGCTCTAAACATTGTTCCCTTGGTAATCTGTAGCACTTATTCTAGCAGTAGACTGAGCAAACACACACGGTTTCATCAGCACAGTTTGTATCTCCTCTAAGAAATACAGTTTGCTATTGCCGCTCAAAGTCATCACAGTCCTCTTAAAAAAGGCTTTACAGGGTACAAATGCCACCTGACAGAAAATGTAGGCAGGTCATTTGCTACAGTATACATGTTTAGAAACATGAATATGAAAACCTTAACTTCGTTCCATAAATTACAATGAATGTCCTCTGTGTTCCAAAATTATGCCTTTTATTTGATGTCAGTAGTTTTATAGGGCTGTGACAGATATGGCAATTTCCTGCAATGTCCTTGGGAGACCTTACTGATTTAAGTTTAAGTATCTTTGGAATGCATTGTGTTAACTGAAAAGTTTATGCAGTATTATGGGCTGGGTTTGTATGTAATTTGTGAAGGGGAAGGCATGTTTGAGGTCTGGGGGTTCAAAGGACTCTACTGAACAGTGGGCCAACCAGGAATGGACTCTTGGAACAAAAATGTGTTAAGTGGTTTTCCTGGGGAAAATCTAGGGAGAGGTGAATGCAAATCCTCACCTGCAGTTATGCAAAAATCCAGCCTTTTTAAGCTAGACCCTGAGGAGTGGGCCATTGTCTGATGATCACCTGTTACATGAGGCCAGAATCAAAGGCCCAAGCTGTATAAAAGAAAGACTGAACTAGTCATTGTTGTTCTGGTTCTTAATCTGAAACAGCTGTGAATTTATAACCACAGGGAAAATGCAGTTGTGGGTTTTCAAGGCCTGACACCTACCAAAGCCAGAGGATGGGGTGGGCATGAGCTCTGGTAAGCTTTTTGGCACATGTGTATGTTCTTCTATTGTTTTTAATGTTTTCTCGGTAATGCTTTCACCTTAAGAATAAAAATACTTGGTTATAAACAGCTGTGTGGTAATTTATAATGGTGGGAAATACACTTGTCCTAGATGCTGAAGAGAAAGCAAAGTGCAGATGCTGGCCTTTTAGGCAGTCTGGCTTGCTGGGCATATCACAGTGTGCAGCCTTAAAGATTCCCCCAGTCAGGAAGGAGAGTGGCTTGGTCTCTGCCCAGGAGAGGTGATGACTGAGGAGCTGGAAGCCTAAAGTGGTTTGCCCTCAAATGATAACGAAGGGGAATATAGGTGCAATTACAACTGAACTGTGACAAGGGCTTTACAGTGAAATAAATCCATAATGCATTGCTTTTAGTCATTTTTCATTCTAAAGGATAAGCATACTCAACAATTACCTATCACTTGTAAATAGGCAAGGACTGCAGATTGAGACAGGAAATGTACTCAACATTTTAAAATCCTAATAGGGTAGTAGTTTGAATTACACATGGTAGAGCTATATTAATCACAGAGAATAGTGATTATAATAATGCCTATGGAAAGGCAATCTTCTTAAACTAAAAAAGATTCACTTCACTGTCATTATGAAGCTATTCACCAGAGTCAAGGAGTCTGAGTATTATAAAAAGGTGTTATAAAAATTGTGTTTAGTAGTAGACACGGTACAGCCATGTCTGAAATCAGCTTGAAAAGAGAAGGTTATAAAATGCTGGAAGAGAAGATTTATTTTTAAAGGAATAATTCTTTGAAGCTCTCCTAGCTAGTGGGAGAGAATTTATTTTTGATCTTGTGAAAATGAAGGTTGTACATTTTATTGCCATTAAGAAAAAAGGTGAGACAGAATCATTTTAGAGATCTGCCATCTTTCACTTTTTTTTTATTCCTACTACCTTTTCACTTGTTGCTTTTTGAGTGTCAGCAGATGATTTTAAATAACTGTTGCATTTCTTAGTAGCTTTCAGTATTAAAACTTGAGATTAGTTTTGATATGAACTGATACTGAATTATTTAGGATTCCATTTAGCAAAATTATGTGGAAAGCTATGAAAAGCACAGAGCAGGGTTCCACCTCATGGCAAACATTTATCTGTCCATTGTGCCATTTTTTCAGTCAGTTCACAGACATCCTAAAAGGAATGTTAACTGTAATATCTATCTTTGACTCTTCGGGCAAAACACTAATCCAGAATCATAAAAGCTGGCTGCACAGAAGAGTTTTTAAAATATTAATCAAGCTGAGTGATGAATTAGCAAAGGCATATCCCACCTTACCCACAGGCACACACAACTCAGGACAAACAGCTGTTTTGACATTCCTAGCTGGGAACCCTGCCCTTCACAAACACATTTGATGCTCAGACATGGTCTCTTGGCTGCCTACATTCAATCCCCATCTGTTAGGATGGCATTGTGCCCACACACAAGGTGGTATGTCAGTTTCACTAGGGCATAGGTGCCAAGTAAACAAAGGCAGTTTGCAGAATTCTGCACGTGCTGTCTCTTCAGCAGGAAGTTATTACTCTATCACAGCAATGCCACCTCGCAACATGACTCCCTACACTGAGTTACACCTGTTGACACTTGTGTGACTAAAGAATCCTCAAATAATACCAACAATGCAGGGTTCTCATGAGCACCAGTTACTATAACAGCCTGGATTGCACCAAACATAGAAAACCCATTATTGCAACTTGACTTTGTATAAGATAAATGTGCCGTCTGCAAGCACTATATATGAGGGCAAACACATGGTACAAGAAAAAGAGCCTTTGAAGCTATATTATCCCTGCATAGGAAACATACCTTTCAGTGTGGGACATTAATAAATAAGATCACAGTAGATCACCTTCTAGCTTTTCTCTCCAGTCTGGCTATGGGACAGAAATAAATAGACACATTGACTTAGAATTGTCATAATCCAGAATTGGAAATGCCTGTTATCAACATGAAAGCAGTCAAAAGAGAACAGAAAACATGTGGTGTCTGACTCTCCTGGCATATTGGCTTGACACCAGTGCAACCGCAGTGGTTACTCTGGATTTGCATCAGTGTAAATAAGGGCAGAGTCAGGCCTGTACTATATATTGCCTACAAAGGTGATGAGCTTCAGGGTTGAACTGATGTGACAGGTGTGACAATATGTATCCTATTTTGTTTAAAACAATAGCATAAAATCAGGAGTGGCCAGGAAAATCATAGGCAGAAGCTCTACGCTAAAGCAGGGAGAGTTGCTTTAGGGATCACACCTCTTTCTTGTTCTAAAACATTTCTAGTTTCCAGCGATTGTTTAGCATTGTCACCTGAGGTGGAATCAGAACTTGATGCATTTTTGAACCAGTATAAATAAGAGGAAATAAATAGTCCAAACTTTCACATGGCATTCAGTCAGATAAACTCATGTGATGCCCTGAGAGGAAATTCCACTTCAGCAGATTCAAAACTGCAATGAAGTTTAAACACAAAGTGGCAAAGTGCCAGTCGGCCCATGGATTTCTTTAATGGGGAGTATAGCTGGAAATATTTAGAATGCATTTTCCTTACTGAAGAAGATGATAGAGTAACTATGGCATTTTATCAAAATGTTTGATGGGTATTTCATTCCATTTCCCCCATTGCTAACTTTACACATCAGACATAACTGAGAATCTGACCCCATAGGCCTGTTTTTTCTCATACCATTGTAAATCAGGAATAGCTCCAATGAGGTCAGTGGAGTTAGTCAGCGTAAAATCAGAGGAGAATTAGATAAAATAATTACAGGCAGGATTCTGTCCTTGCTACCTCTGAGTAGTTTCCATGGGACTACTTGTGGGATAAGGTATACTCAACTAGGGTAAAAGAGTTAGAGCAGGCCTTATCTGAATATAAAAATGCATAATTCAACAACAAAGTAAACTAAAATAATTTCGTAAGTCTTTTTCTTTACATCCTTATGCAGTACACCAGGGATCTGCAACCTTTGGCACGCGGCCTGTCAGGGAAATCTGCTGGCAGGCCGGGACGGTTTGTTTACCTGCAGCGTCTGCAAGTTCGGCTGATTGCACTTCCCACTGGCCACAATTTGCTGTTCCAGGCTAATGCGGGCTGTGGGAAATGGCGGCCAGCACATCCTTTGGCCCATGCTGCTTCCCGCAGTCCCCATTGGCCTGGAATGGTGAACCACAGCCAGTGGGAGCTATGATCGGCCAAACCTGAGGATGCTGCAGGTAAACAAACCATACCGGCCCGCCAGTAGATTTCCCGTGTGCTAAAGGTTGCTGATCCCTGCAGTACACCTACATTTTAATGAGTGATTTATCTATCTGTATTAGTTTTGACAGATGGAGGGTTTATTTATAGCCTATTATTATCCACAGGGCACTCAAGCCCACATTGTGAGGGATACAAATCACCTAATCCCATTCAGAAAATCCATAGTCTCCTTTTATAGTATGGTGTGGGAAGATGAAAGGATTCTGTTTCTCAGCACATCTTTGGTTTACTTCTGAGTAATTGTGAAGCAGTCTTAAAAAGCTAAGAAGTGCTTCAAGTCCCAGCCAGGAACTGGCAAAAGTGAAACGTAAGCTATTAATAACCTCCATTTTTAGTGAACTGGGAGATATGAAAGATAATTATAATACACTCAGTATCAAGTCCCTACTACACTGATGAATCTTGCCTAATACATCTAAATCTCTTCTCTGGAACTTCAGATTCCTATGCTCTTACTTACAGTACACCCATTAACCAGATTGTGCCTGGCCCTTGAGCAGCTATGCGAGAAAATGGAAGTCCAGGTATTTGGATGGCCCTTTTTAGTAGCCCTGGCTGCCTCTTATAGTAGCCCTGGGTGCATAAATAATCACCCCAATGATTGGTTGAGGATGCAGAGCACTGATCCTACTTTCCTTCCTGCACTGGTCAATGCAGCTGGCCAAGTCGGATGTGGAGAGAGCAGGCTACAATATTTGGAGGGACTGTGGGGCATGCACAGTCCCCTTCATATAGGGAAATTCTAGAAGGAGCAGTGCCCAATGTAGCCCAGTGCCTGAATAGCACCATATGGCTCTCTATATAACCAGAATTCTCTCCTGTCCTTTCATCTAAACAAACTCATTAGAATCTCCAAAGAGACTCCTCTTCCTCCAAACCCACCATCTCTCTTTTGCACATGACTAGTTCTCCACTGCAATGTGGTCACAAGACTCCTCATGGGTCCTCACATATCTTGTAGATTAAGTTACAGTAGGATGTTTTGTGTAACATAACAAGCATTGTTATTGCACTTTGCAGTTGCACAAAACTGTTCCTCCGACATCCTTTCTTTCTGTCTCTGTTAGTGAAATATAGCTATTCTGTTTTACTCATGACTCATACCGCTGTGCTTAGTCGTTTCACCATTTGCATATGTTTCATTGAAAAAATCTTTCAAACTCTTACGTTCCCAGATATATTTACACCTCTTCTGACAAAGCATTTTCTAATTCACAAACATCTGCCACATTTTAAATTCCTCCTGTTTCCTGATTAGTCATAAATTTCTCTAAAGAACTCTTAAAAATTTTAAAATAACCATAAATTGTTTGAAACGTTTTCAGAAATATATTTTTCCTCCTTTATCTAATTTTCCTTCTCTCCCTGCTGACTGTAGGCAGACTTGTACATACAGTAGCTCAAAATGATTTAGTTTAGCAGAAAGTTACAAAAAGCCACTTATCTCTGGATTTTATTTCCTTTGCTGCCATTCATTATTTTCCTTTCTCTGCCTTTCTTTTACACATTCTTCTCGGTTAATGTCTCATATTTTTAACTCAATTTGCATGATGACTATTGCATTTATTCTTATTACTTCATTATTTGTATAGCACCAAGAGTATGCTAAGTACATATAGCCTCCTAAATTTATCTAGAATCCTAATGTTTTGTACTGTTCCACCTTCTTTCTTTTGTCCTCCTATGTTATTCTCCTTTCCTCTAGCACTATATCATATTATTCTAACCACACAGTGTATCATTACACCTCACCTACCCTACCACTCTACCTCTTAGCTTCTTTGACAAATTATCACCATTATTTCCCTTCAAGTGTTCGTGTGTCATACATCACTAGTGACATTAACTAACTGCTCTTCTATCAAAATAATGTACCTGAATGATCTAGCCAAGTGAATGTTCACCCATTTTCTATTAGAGAAGGCCTGAGACTGACACATCCGTCCCACCTGACTATCCACAGATAAATGGGTAGCTCAGCTATTACCAGAAAAAGCATGTGCTGGGTTATTGGTTCCAAGCCCTGATACCCACAAAAGAAATCCCACTTCCCAGTGAAATGACTGATGCCACAGAAGTCAAAGAGAAAATCTGCCAGTCATGAAGAAGGTTTGTGGCTGTTAGAGATTATTAAAGATTCATCTGAATCCAGTATGTTTCCTGGTGAGGTCTTGGCATCCAATTAATGTATTGTTTAAATTAGAACAATGTAATGTAACTAATGAGACTGGCTGATGAATTGTGAGTAGTTCTGGTCTTGGACACTGATTTGCCTCCATTTAAGGGAAATCTTGCCAGCATCCTAAACAGAGCTGGTCAAAACTCAGAATTTCCATTTCATGGTAAATTTTGACATTTAGACATTTGTTTTAATTTCATTTCATTTTCTAAATTTCCGTTGCTGAATTTCTATCTTGTAACAACTGGTCAATATGTTCCTTATATTTATTCTTCTTACCTCTATCAGATTTATTACTGGCCCCATAACTTCCTTACTATTTCTCACCTCCCTTGTAATTTCACACTAAATCCCTTCTGAGCTAGGCATAAAACCACATGTTATGGGTGTTCTGTTAGTCTCAAAGGTGCCACAGGACCCTCTGTTGCTTTTTACAGATTCAGACTAACACGGCTACCCCTCTGATACATGTTATGGGGTATTTACCCTGTATTTGCTTGGCTAAATCTGGTCTATATAACACAAATCAAAATGCTAAATTACATTTAAGAAATAACTCTACTGTAGTTTTCTGAATAGTAGACTGTGGTGTAGATTTCAAAGAGCAGAGAATCTGTAATACCATTACAGAGTTCTATCTTCCTTTTTCTAATGCCCTTTTGAGGGCACAGTGTGTTCTACTACACTATTGGAAGCTGGATAATGTGCAAAAGATCTGGGAATCTTTTCTCTATATTTCCTAAGGAATATTTGAAATTCCACAGAAACAAAGAGCATCATTATCTGAAACAATCTCTTTTCACATGCAGCAAACCTATTCCACAATGTTGAATACTTCTGCTAAAACGATTGCATCTTTTGTACAATTTTGTTCTACCAGGAATAATTACTAACTAAAACTAAGCAGACTAACTTTTTTTTTTTTTTTCAAAATCAATATTAAGCCTGCACTGTGGCTTAATTGGCCACTTCCAAGGATAACATAACATGGATTCTGAAATATTTTAGTGACTGCTAAATAGTTCTCATCAACTAATTTCCCTTCTCTAACTTGGTCTAAGCCTGGCCAATATTTAATTTTTACTATGTCTTTATGATGTTCATGTAATTCAAACAGGATATTATGCACTTTTAGCTTTTGGGAGTTATCCATATACTGCATAGTAAACAATGATTCTCTACTAAAACTCCATTTACCTAGCTTAATAAAGACAAAATCTCTTATCCGTTATGTCATTTGACAATCTAGAAAGACTACATTGTATCATTTTCACCAACACAAGAGTTTTTTTTCATTCTCATGGCTCTGTCCTACCCTTGGTTGAAAATGGAAGGTCCTTTAAGAAGAAGAATCTGGACTATTATTATTTCTGATAGTTTCTACTTTCAAAGGCATTCAGGATAGCACATCTGAATTTGCACCTGTCTCTGAAGGATCTTGCATCCAATGGCGTATTGGTATGCAGCTATGATCAAAGCCCATATCTGTGTCTTAGCTGTGGCTAATGGTGGAATGCCAGCTTTCCACACAGTATCTTTACCCAGGGTTAGTGATCTGTGATTAAGATGAAAATTTCCCCTAATAGATGTGAATGGAATTGAATTACTCCAAAAATAATGCTCAATGTCTTTTTTCTATTTGAGACGTGTTCTTCTGGGTCTTTGATAATGATCTAGCAGCAAAGGCTACAGGCTCTCTTTCTCAGTTTTATGTATGTATGAAATGACAGCTCTCACTCCACGGGAACTATTCTGTTTTGGTTTTTTTTCTCCCTGCGAAGCCTTAATTTTGCTCTTCATTCCAAACCCATTTTAAATAATTTCACAACAGTGTAGACATTGGGTTGATTTATATCAATATGTTAGGAATTTTCCATAATATTTTAGCAATGGCAAAGAAGATCTCAAATCTGAAACATTTTGGGATACGGTCATATTTTCTATAGTTAGTGGCTTCTTTTTCAAGGGAGGTTCTCCCCTCTTCATCTATGCTGTGCCCCAACTAAGCAATCTAATTCTGATAGAAAGCACAACTCTTCCCAGCGCTAAAACCAGGTTTTCCAACCTTTTCAGTACATCTTACAGGCTCCTTACATGTTTCTCTGGCTCTCATCTTTTTTACCAATGCATCATTCAATTGAAAAATGACACCATTTAATCTCTAGAGCACCTAATCTCCCCTCTGAAATGCTGCAGACACACTGGCTACATCATATGGTAAACATTCATACCTGAACAGCCATTGGTATACACCCACAGTAAGGAAATGTTCAAGGCTGGTTCTACTGCAGAACACATCCCTTAAACAATGTGCAATTTAATGCAAATTTACATAAAAGAGCACATATACATTCATGTACACTTATGAACCTAGAGAGGCCATTGGAGAGAGGAAGGGAGGCAAAATGGGACCCCAGCATTTAATTGTAACCTTCCCAACATTTAATTTTTAGAGCTGCCCTGTCAGGCATTTCACACGCAGCCCCTAGATATTTCAGTTTTTGCATAATACCCCAGAGAAGAATCATCAGTGAGATAATGGGGAAGGCAGCCAATCAGAAGGGTGTTATCTATAGATGGATGGATTTTCCCTATAGACCCGTAAGTGAATCTGAAAATCTCGTTTTTGAAAAACCCCATAAAGTTGGCAGGTCTGCACATGTTTTGGACAGCTTAAATTTTACCACTCCTGACAAATGTGGCTTTAGGAACAGATATAGATTAATCTCCAGACTGAGATTATTGAGATTTTGTAATTCCCGCAATTTTTGACACTTCCTTCATTTCTGGGAACACTGTAAATGCTCTTCATTCAGTGAACTCACCTGAGAAGTTAATTCTTGCTTTTGTATTTCCTTTAATTTGTGCGCCCACAAAATGTAAGGGACAGAGTGAGTCCTTTAGACACTTGGTAATTCCATTTTCAGCCACAGGCATCTTTGCTGTTATACTTTTTATTAACCCCAGCTCTCTAAACAGTTTTATACCTTCATTTTCCCTACCTGATCAACCTCTGAACCAGTTTTAAACTTGTCCAGCCAATTTCTTCGAATCAGTGAGGGCCCATGTCTTTCAGTCACAATCCAGTGTATATTTACATTAACCCAGTTTGGAGCATTTGAGTCCTGTTCATCTAGTTTGGAAAAACTGTACAACTTGCAAGCCACCTTATCATGGGAAGGCAGAGTATCATAGATTAATGGATTCTAAAGCCATAAGTGAACACTGTGAACATCTAGACTGACTCCTGTTTACACATGCCAGAGAACTTCCTCAGAATAATTCCTAGAGCAGTGTTTATCAACCTTTTTGATACCAGGGACTGGCTTGCTGCCTTCCTAAACTGTGTCAGGGAGATCTCTGGGATCGGCACTGGTCCATGAACTGGTAGTTGAGAAACACTGTAATAGAGCATATCTTTTAGAAAAACAGCCAATGTTGATTTAAAATTGTCAGTGATGGTGACTCCACCATGACCCTTGATAACTTGTTCCAATCTCTCTGTTAAAGATTTATGCCCTATTTCCAATCTGAATTTGTTTAGCTTCAACTTCCAACCATTGGATTGTTATACCTTTTTCTGCTAGATTGAAGAACCCATTATCAGATATTTGTTCCCCATGTAGGTGCTTACAGATGTTAATCAAGTCACCGCTTAACCTTCTCTTTGTTAAGCTAAATAAATTGAGCTTCTTGAGTCTAACACTATAAGGCATGTTTTCTAATCCTTTAATCATTCTTATGGCTCTTCTTTGAACCCTCTCCAATTTATCAACATCCTTTGTGAGTTGCTGTCACCAGTACTGGACACAGTAATCCAGCAGGGTTGCATTTGTGCCAAATATAGTGGTAAAAGTACCTCTACTCCTACTCAAGATTTCCCTCGATTCTAAGGATCTCATTCGACCTTTTGGCCACAGGGTCACACAGGGCCGGCCCACAACATTTTGGCACCTGAGGCGGGGAGCTCAAATGACGCCCCCATACCCCCTCGCGTGGGCTTCGGCCAAAACTTTAAAAGGTCTCAATTCTGCCTTCTTCCTGTTCTACTCCTCTCATGGTACTGCTCTGCTACCTACCCCAATAGAGGAGAACTAACAGCTTATAATGCCTTGTTCAAAAATTTTAAGTAACACTTAACTTTCAAACGCCTGAACAGCAAATGTAACTTTTCTTGTCTGCATACTAAACACTGGTATTTTTATCTGTTTGAATAATCAAAGTGGTGCTTTCCGTGCCTTTCTGGTTGCAAAGATTTAAACTGCTTCCTGCTGAAGGTTCACAATCTGGGCCAGCTCATGCTCTGTTGAGATGTTGCAATGCTGACCAGCCTCTCCTGTGTCATTGTGGAGCGTAAATGTGTTTTTTATTAACTACAGCTTGGAGAAGCTGCGTTCTCCACTGGCAACTGTTACAGGAAGTGTAAGAATTATGTGCAGAGCACAAAACATTTGGAAAGAGGGTGGTCATCTTATTTGTGCACATATATTTCAGAACAGCCTTTGGAGTTGATCCTGCTGAAATGTATCTTGAAAGGGCTTTCAGTTCATCTAAATAACTCGCATCAATATCGCGCATGTCATCATGTGTTAACGCTGTCTCTAGTGCCCTGCATTGCTGATGTAGGTCTCCTTCAGGTATAGTGATGAGTTTTGGAATATCATAAAACATCCCAAACATACTGCTATGTTCCTTGAGCTGCATGAAATGTTCTTGAACTGACTGTATTGCACAGTCTAGCACCTGATTAAAGAATTCAACTTTGAATTGTTGTTTGGGGTCTCTTATGGGATTATCCCATGGCTCGTAATCAAAATGTCTTCTTCTTCGGTGACTCTTGTATTCTTGAATGGGTGGGAAAATAGCTTCAGTGTGAAGTTCCTCTGCCAACTTCTGTGCACTCTTCAGAACGTTTTGAAATCCCTCATCTAACCGGTAAGACTGTAGGTATAACTTTGCTTTGCCAGTTGTTCCATTGCTCCAGATATATCAAGGTCAACACCTTGGAGTCTCTTGCTTACAACGTTTAATTCAAACAGTATGTCATGCCACAACACAGAAATGTGAAGTTATGTATGTTTCTGGTGATTCCATTTCCCTCTGCCACTGTTCTCCCACAAACAGTCCCTGTCACAGCATTATCCTCCATAATCGCAATTATGGCATCATCTATCTTCCCAATTTGGTGTTTGTCAAGGCTGGATCCCCACTTTGAACTTAGGGTACAAATGTAGGGGCCTGCATGAAAACTTCTAAGCTTAACTACCAGCTTAGCTCTGGTTCGGCTGCCACCATTTCAATGGATTCCATTCCTGGGAAACCTTGAAAAACCTTCACCAAATCCCTGGTGAATACAAATCCAAACCCCTTGGATCTTAAAACAAGGAGAAATTAACCATTCCCCT
>NC_048298.1:31730148-31741248 GCF_013100865.1 Trachemys scripta elegans | reverse complement strand
ACTCCTGGTGAATCAAGATCCAAACCCCTTGGATCTTAAAACAAGGAAAAATTAAACATTCCCCTCCTTCCTCTCACCAACTCCTGGTGAATCAAGATCCAAACCCCTTGGATCTTAAAACAAGGAAAAATCAATCAGGTTCTTAAAAAGAAGACTTTTAATTAAAGAAAAAGGTAAAAATCATCTCTGTAAAATCAGTATGGAAATTAACCTTAAAGGGTAATCAAACTTAAAGAGCTCAGAGGACTCCCCTCTAGTCTCAGGTTCAAAGTACAGCAAACAAAGATAAACACTCTGGTAAAAGGTACATTTACAAGTTGAGAAAAACAAAGGAAAACTAACACGCCTTGCCTGGCTATTTACTTACAAGTTTGAAATAGGAGAGACTTGTTTAGAAAGATGTGGAGAACCTGGATTGATGTCTGGTCCCTCTCAGTCCTGAGAACGAACACACTCCCAACAAAGAACACAAACAACAGCCTCCCCCCCCCAAGATTTGAAAGTATCTTGTCCCCTTATTGGTCCTTTAGGTCAGATGCCAGCCAGGTTACCTGAGCTTCTTAACCCTTTACAGGGAAAAGGATTTTGGAGTCTCTGGCCAGGAGGGGTTTTATAGTACTGTACACAGGACAGCTATTACCCTTCCCTTTATAGTTATGACAGTGTTCGATAGGCGTTATCACCTCCACTCGACTTTCCCATCGTGTGGCACTCAGTGGTTTCAGTGTCAGAGAGGATGTTCCCAGATGTTGCTTCAAAATTTGCCATCAATGAGTTGATGAACAGAAAAATACATAGATGCTTTGAATTACATTAAAAAATTCAGCAGCCTCACTAGAAGCTGATGCTGCATCACTGACCACCAAGTTCAATGAATGAGAACTGCATGGGACAAAAAAAGCTCGAGAGGGTAGAGAGAGCTCAGTGGTTTGACCATTGGCCTGCTAAACCCAGGCTTGTGAGTTCAATCCTTGAGTGGGCCACTTAGGGTTCTGGGGCAAAATCAGTACTTGGTCCTGCTAGTGAAGGCAGGGGGCTGGACTCGATGACCTTTCAAGATCCCTTCCAGCTCTAGGAGATAGGATATCTCCATTAAGTTATTTATTTATTAATTCTCAGATCCGTGTCTGCACTCCTCTGTTCTTTCCTCTCATGTTGGCACCATTATCGTAGCCCTGACCTCTCATGTCAGCTATCACAATTCCCGTATCTTCCAGCTTTTTAAGAAGCACATTTGTCATACCAGCTCCTATAGTATCATCAATGTCAATAAATTCTAGAAAATGCTCTCTAACAGTCACCATTGCAGGGACATTTTCACTAGGTTCTGTTGTTGTTACAAAACGCACCATTAAAGTAATTTGTTCCGTATGGCTGATGTCAGGTGTGCAGTAACAGAGTAATATCTTGCTGACTTCAGATCTGCCACAATCTTCTGTTTGACTTTTGTTGCCAGTAACTGTCTGATCTCATTTTGAATTGTTTTTCCAAGGAAGTGTGTGTGTACATTTCTTGGGTGGTGACTCTTCTTAGATGCTCCTGGAGTACAGCATCAAACTCAGCCATCAGCGCCACAATTTTAAGGAAGTTTCCATTGTTTGGCACATACAGCTGATCTGAAGTGCCACGCAGTGATAGGTTTTGGGTAGCAAGCATTCTCACAATGGCAATGAGCCTTTTCAGAACATTTTGCCAGTAAAGAGAGACTGATGCAATCTTCTCTTGATGCTGATCATCTATGGTGACCTTTAACCTTTGTCTCATCTCAAGCTCTTTCCACCTATGGAATGCTCTCTGGTGATTTGCTGCCTTCTCATGGCATGCCAGATTTCTAGCCAGATTTTTTCAGTCCTTTGTTCCTGTAGAACACTGAAATCCTGGAAGAGTTTGTAACAAAAACGGTATGCAGCATTCCAGATTTTTGAGTACATAAGCCCTGGCCTCTCCACTTTGTCACCATTGGGGATTTCACACCAGTAATGTGTTGGATGGAAACTTCTATTTTCATTGTCTTTGGGGAACATGAAGTTTTTCACTTGCTATGGCCCATGCAGTACAAGGAAGTCTCTCAGGCTACTGCTCAAGGGGGTCCACAGTCCTGGATCATCTAGACTTAAGGAACTAAACCCAGCAGCAGCTATTTCTTGCACCTCCACCACACTCTTGTCTGATCTACACTTTTCTTCAGGAATGTGCATGGTTACATCCATTTGAGATGGAAATATGGATGCTGCAGTAGCTGCCGGGTCACCTGCACTCTGAGGAACTGGAAGATCAGACATCTACTCACCACTCACATCCTCACTGGGGCTGGAAGGCTCACCGTGAACATCTGTGTCTATGTATCTCAGGAGAGCTCCTTCCTGCTTAGATAGAAAAGCTTCCTTTGCTTTCTTTCTTTTTCTGAATGCTGCCCCAGAGGGGCGTTTTCCTCTCTCACTCATGACTGCTGTTCTGTGCCAGCTATAGTGGTTCTCAACACTCAATTGAAGAGGAAAAATAAGCAGGCTGGTAGCAGGGCCTGAGTGAGGGAAGATAGCAGTGTCTTAAGGGCCTAACTGGCTCCTGCTACTTCAGTTGACTGCCTGTTCTCCTCAAGTAGGTTCAGGGAAGCAGTAGGAAACAGGAAGCTCCCTGAGAAACTGGTGTTAATCAGTCCAGGCTCCTGGGGATGCTAGAGAGGTACATAAGAGGTTCCTCCTTCTCTCTCTCCCTGCAGCTCCTGCTGCTTTCTGTTTTTCCCTTTCACCTTTTCTCCTGCCTGCCTGTTATGTCTCTTGTGCCCTCCTTCCTCCAGCACAGCACTCTACCATCTCTGTGCATCTAGAGCAGAGAGAATACATACACACCGGCAGCAGACACAATTTTCTACACTCTGGGTCCTTGTGGCGTTCCCCGCCCCCCACAGAGTATGGCACCTGAGGCGGCCACCTCAGTTCACCTCATAGTAAGGCCAGCCCTGGGATCACACTGGGACCTCATGTTCAGCTGATTATCCACCACAACCCCCAAGTCTTTTTCAGAGTCATTGCTTCTCAGAACAGAGTTTCCTGTCCTGTAAGTATGACCAACATTCTTTGTTCCTAGATATATACATTTATATTTAGCTGTATTAAAACAACATGCTGTTTGTTTGTACCCAGTTTACTGTTGTGGAAAGTCACCCACGCATCATTTTGATCAGAGACTCAAGCCTGAGGCCCGTTTATTTAATACAAAGCATTGGGGGTAGCAGTCAGGAACCACTCCCCCGCTTGGAGTGCACCGAGCCTTTTTAAAGCCAAAAACCACAAAGATAGTACACGTTACACGTCATTTATCAGGATAGGGGAGTTAGGGTTTTTCCACTTTTCCCAGTACTCCTTTTGCAATCTTCCCAGAATAGGGTGCAAATAGAGTGGAGGGCTTCTTGGTGGTTTCCGATACTGTCATTACTTGGCTTCATTTGGGGTGCCTGTTACTTAAACATTCCAGGCAGGATACAATTTATGCAATTGAATTGGGGGGGCATGGTTAAACAAAAGGGGAGGCATGATTAGTCAATCTAGCTACTTACTACATTGCTTATTGCTTCACACAAGCGGTTATTATATTTCGCCAGCCATAAACACCCACTTTATTATTACTGCTGCTGGGGCTTTTCATTCTTTTCCTCCCCGCCCCTGCCCCCCTTCTCCGGTCATAACCCTTGACTGATACTGGCAGGGAACATGACACTTAATCTGGTGCAGGTTTACAGCCTGCAGAATGGGCCCAAGCTGATACTGCGGCTTATAGGGCTGGCTAGATTTTTCCTCACATTACCAAGTGACCATATCTCTCTATATCAGTGATATGTCATTTTTATTATTTACCATTGCCTCATTGTGGTGTCATCTGCTAACTTTATCAGTGCTGATTTTCTGTTTTCTTCCAGGTCATTGATAAAAATGTTAAATAGCATAGAGACAAGAACTAAACTTGTGGCACTCCACTAGAAACACACGCTCAATGATAAATCTCTGTTTACAGTTATAGTCTGAGACCAATCAGATAGCCAGCTTTTAATGTGTGCCACGTAAATATTGCATCATTCTAGTTTTTTAATTAGAATGTTGTGTAGAATCAAGTCAAACACCTTACAGAAGTCTAAGTATATTACATCAACACTGTTACCTTGATCAATCAAACTTGATCTCTGTTTTTGATGAGATTACAAGTCAAAAAGATTGATGTGATCTATTTTCCATAAACCCATGTTGATTGGAATGGATTATATTACTCTCCTTTAATTCTTTATTAACCAGGTTGCATTTCATCCACTGCACAAAGATCAATGGCAGACTGACAGGCCTATAGTTACCCAGGTCATCCTGTTTACCCTTTTTAAATATTGGCACAATATTATCTTCCAGTTCTCTGGAACTTCTGCAGTGTTCCAAGACAGATAGAACATCGTCATTAATGCTCCAGTGACCACCACAGTCTGCTCTTTAAAAACTCTGCTAAGATCAGTGTGAATTTAACGTTATGGTTAGTTTGAGTAATTTTGGTAATAAAGCCAAAATGTGTACAGCCTTTTACTGGAGCAGAGGTAGCCTGCTGCAAACTCCATGTAAACTGAGAGGTAGTGGAAAGGCTTTTATATCCAGCTAGAAATTCAGATAATTGGGACCAAGTTCTCTGCTCTTGTCAAAGCATGCTTAGCATAGATTGGGGACAAAGGTGGCTTTACATCATCTTTTTGCCACCAGATTTGGGGGCTGTCTGGGTATCAGATCAGTCCTGGCATACATTAGAGTAGTCTGAAGGCTGCTCTAACTTAATCCTGGGTGCTGGGGATTACTGGAGACATCCTGGTTGTTCCACTTATTAATGCCGCTTCTCACACCAGGGACTGAGAAGTAGGACTGTAAATAATTACTATGTTGGCACTGTTACACAGGGATTCCCCTTATGCCAGGGGCCTCCTCAGGTAGCCATTTAAATTGGCTTTCTGGTTACTTTGTGCAGAATTTTGTTTATCTTTTCGTTTAGTTTCTTATACAGACAGGAGCTTTTTTGCCACCCTTGGCAGCGGAAAGTCCCGCCCCCAAAATGCCACCCCCGACAGAGGCAGCAGAAGGTCCCGCCCCCGAAATACCGACAACGACCAGGGCGGCTGAAATCCGGCCACCACGGTCGCCACCCCAAAATGTTAGTGCCCTAGGCAATCGCCTAGGTCGCCTAATGGGTTGTGCCAGCCCTGTATACAGAACACACATCTTTCTGCTAGAAAGTTTAGTTTTGGTTCCAAAAACTTGCTAAGCACTTCTGTGGTCCTTATACTCCAATTATATGTGGAAAATATACCTGTTTGAGGACCACTGAGCATTCTCAGACACCAGTTGGAAATCATTACTTGCTACTGTCTTTCATAGTATTTGCATGGGAGTACTGATCAGGTCTCCAGCCCTGAGTTTGAATTTTTGTTTCTTTTTTATTAAACTGGAAAACTACCTTTCTCTGAGTCTTGCTCTTTTTTTAACCAAGAAATCTCTTCATTTTTTTTTCTCAGGCCTTTGCTGCTTTTCACAATCCCACATTTGTCACCAGAGCCCTTATATTTTTCTATACCTGAAGGGCAAACATAGACAGCACTTTCGTTCTGTATGACTTTTATTATAGAATGAGAGAAACAACAAAACAAGAAATAACTAAAAGACGACTCTAGGAAAGAGCACAGCATATATCTCCTCTATAATGTACCACATCAACACTGCCTCAAAAAATGACAGCTGCCTTGTGAAGACAGGGAGTTCCTACAAACGCAGTGGGCAGAAAACAAAATTGCAACACTTATATACTAGCACACACAGACATTTGAATTTTCAAACTTATCTATTAGCCATACTACATGATTAGCCAATCACATATCCTATTAGTCAGGGGTGGCCAACCTGTGGCTCTGGAGCCACATGCGACTCTTCAGAAGTTAATATGCGGCTCCTTGTATAGGCATCGACTCTACAGGCGCCAACTTTCCAGTGTTCAGGGGGTGCTCACTGTTCAACCCCTGGCTCTGCCACAGGCCCTACCTCCACTCCACCCCTTCCCGCCCCCTCTCCTGAGCCTGCAGTGCCCTTGCTTCTCCCCTTCAGAGCCTCCTGCACGCCACAAAAAAGCTGTTTGGGAGGTGCGGGGAGGGAGGGGGAGGCGCTGATCGGCGGGGCTGCCAGTGGGTGGCAGGCACTGGGAGCGGGGGTGGGGAAGCTGATGGAGGGCTGCCGATGTATTACTGTGGCTCTTTGGCAATGTACCTTGTTAAATTCTGGCTCCTTCTCAGGCTCAGGTTGGCCACCCCTGCTAATGGTAATTAAAGAGAAACAGGATGTACCATGATTTGAAGATGAAACCTTTTGTCCTCAAGTGTAACTTACCATGTGATTCTAAGTAGCAGCCCCACAAGACTCATGGAGGAAATGAAATTTACTCACCCCAGACTGTTAGATACCGTCTTTGCCATGCAAAAATTCCTTTCTGAGTATCATGAATACTAAGTGCTTGGTCTCACATATGTAATGGCTACAAAACCCGAAGTGTTTTCTCAGATAAGTAATTTGGCTAAAGATATATAGTGTAAGTTTTAGAGACCAATGAATGTGTAGTTTTGCCTTAATGAAAAAAGAGATTACAGTTTCAGAGATTCTAATCACCATACAAATACACAGCATTCTTGGATCTGCATATTCACATTTCTATAACCTCTTTCTTTAAAATGGTTCTTAGAAGCAAAATAAAAAGTACATGCTTGAACAACCAAGCACTATCAAGATTACTTTGGTGTAGATAAGATCAAAGGATTTGCATTGCATATAATAAGGAATGAAAAGAAAAATACACCGACCTTTTCACAGTATTTTACAATAGGAAGCTATTTGTCACAGAGAAAAAAAATCAATATTAACGTACAAATGTCAAATAAAATATTTAATGTTTACAATTTGAAAGAAGAAAAAAGATGTAGAGTATGAAATACTTCTCATGCATGCACACACAAGAATGAACTAAAATTAAACTTACAATATTAAACCAAAAGATTTTGTTATTTGAAATAAACACTGAGGTAACCATATAAACTTAAAGAAGATGTCCAAAGGATACATTAGATAGAAAAGAGTTTTTCTGAGTACTCTATATTTCTAGCTAATTCCTCTTTGCTGATAGTAATATTACAACACATGAACCTGGTAAAAATTTTACAGGCCAATTCAGAGAACAAGAATGAAACAAATATTATTTTTAAACTTAAGCCCTAGTAAAGAACCCCTTTAAAAGCTACCATAGATTGTAAAACTTTATAGACCTTTCTAATCTCCTAGCATGAATAATAACTATGGACCTATACTGCAAGCCCTCATCACATGAAACTTCCATTGAAGTCACTGAAAATTCCATGGAAGAAAGGCTTGAAGTATAATGTTCTAAGGTTCATTTGTTAGCAACCACAAAACCTACACTGGATCCAAGAAACCAGAATATTGACTTTTTGGAGTCTGATGCCCTTCATGGAGTCAATTAGCCAGCAGTGGGGACTGTCGAGCAACAGAATCGGTGTCCTCCATGCAGAAGATGAAGAAGTTATTTATGTGATGTACAGAAGCCTCTCACCTTGTGTAATGGGGTCTACAAAAGCCATACTGAGCTAGGCAGGAAGGGGAGGGAAGGTGCTCCTGTTTTCAGGCAAGCAGCTTAACCCCTCCCACACACAGCTGCCAGAGCTGTCTATCATGGAGCCAGGCACTGAAAGCTGTGCCCAATAGAGGAAACAAGGCTTACTATAAAGGAGAGTGTGCAGAGAAGGAGGAGGCAAAAAGACCTGGGACAGTGTGATGTGCTGCCTGCCCCAAACTGGCATGCAAAGGGTTAATAGGGCCATAGGGATATTGCACAGGAAGCAACCAATCAGAGAGGGGCTGCAAGGAGCAGCAATACAGGTGCAGTGGGCCCACATAAGAACTGCAGGGCAGAGCTCAAGGAGGGAGGTCTGAATGCCTTGAAGGCAGACAGGGCCGGCTCCAGGCACCAGCTTGCCAAGCAGGTGCTTGGGGCGGCCGCTCGGGAGAGGGGCGGCACATCAAGCTCTTCGGCAGCAATTCAGCGGACGGTCCCTCACTCCCGCTCGGAGCGAAGGCCCTCCCGCCGAATTGCCGCCGCAGATCGCGATCAAGATCATGGCTTTTTTTTTTCTTTTTTTTTTGCGCTGCTTGGGGCTGCAAAAACCCTGGAGCCGGCCCTGAAGGCAGAAGGAAGCTAGCACCCTGGACAGAGCAGTGCTGGGCATGAACATGAGAGTGAGAGGGGGCTCCTGGCTGGTTCTAGGACTGGCATGCTGAGGCCCTGAGATAAAGACAAAGAAAGTGCTGGGGCTGCAGGAAAGTGTCCTAGGGAAACGTACTGAGGAGTTGGAGGGGACACAGCATGTGGCTGTCATCTACAGGGTCAGTGAGCTAGGACCCAGAGAAGTGGGTGAGTAGGGGTACCCTCCCTCACTCACCATTGGGGAAGTGGCTGAATAGATGAGTGTAGGTCCCCCAGAAGGGAAGAGCACTCTCATCTGAAAGTCTCAAGAAATCCCAAATTATGTTTTAAACAACTTCTTATCCTGTCCCTATGTAAAATATGAAGTGGCAGTAAAACTCCTATTCAAAATGTTTTAGAGTTATCTATAATGAACATGAAGAGGACTGAATAAATACTAGAACTTTCTTTGGGAAAGTCCTCCATCTATTCATAAGCAATAAGAATCAGAAGCCAAATTCAACATGGGTTTAGATCAGGGATCTCAAATTCAAATCAATCACGAGGGCCACATGGGGACTAGTACATTGGCCCGAGGGCCGCATCACTGACACCTTTTCATATAAAGATACAAAAGCCCCCCCGCCGCCCCAACCCCTCCATGAAGCCCCGCCCCTGCCCCACCTCTTCCCACCCCTTCTCTGCCCCTATTCCAACCCCTTCCCCAAATTCCCGCCCCGGCCCTGCCTCTTCTCCGCCTTCTCCCCTGAGCGCGCGCCTCCCAGCTCCTCCCCCCTCACTACTAGAAAGCGCTAAGCACCACCAAACAGCTGTTTGGCAGTGGGAAACGCTTGGAGGTCGGCAGAGGAGTGGGGACGTGGCGCGCTGAGGGGAGAGGGGGGCGGCGGGTGAAGGAAGCTTGGTGGCCACAGGAAATAACTCCAGAGGGAGCGGGGAGCTTGGCAGGCCGCGGCAAATAACTCTGGGCCATGTGTTTGAGACCCCTGGTTTCGATGGACACAGAATCACAGTGAATTTGGCCCCAAAAACCTAAAGGCTGAATAAAACCCCATATTTAAGTCTAACATGAATTAATTGTTACCACTTTATATAGCCAGCAGTTAATCTCCAAGATAATCATTTCAATATATTAGTACATTGAATTATATGACTTTACATAGAAGAAAATTCTCAACAAAAATGAGTTTTTTTAAGCCCTCTAGTCCTAAATATGATTAAGGTGTGCTTTTTCTATTAGGACAGAAAAGGAGAAGCAAATTACCCACAGCACCTGCAAACTGAACAGCAAACCCATTTATTGACCATCTAAATTGTCTCAGAGCAGTAGGAGACATCTCAAGTTTATTCATGTTATTTACATGGGTAAATATCAAGAAAATAAGGCTCTCATTTACAAGAACTCCCAAGTGGTAACTGCATAGAACACAGAAAATAATCACGCTGTCAGCTCACTCTGTAACAACAGATTGTTTCTAATCTATCACCTATCTAACATAGCTAATAATATCTGACTTGTAGTGTGCAGGATAAAACTGATTTCTAAAGTTAGGGTCAGACTCTTCCACCAGAGTGTGACTGAAGATGAAAAATTAAGATCTACCTTTCATGGAAGCAATTTAAAGCAAATTCACAAGATTATTTTTAAGGTCCCAACAAGTATTTTGAACACTAGTTTTCTTGAGCCAAAGGAAAGCAGCAGGAACCTTGGTCATCTTTTAAAAGAAGGGAAAAGACATAAGCTTACTTCATTTCTGATTAGCACAATGGAAAATTAATCCAGCCTGTGTCATGACACAACGCTAGGCATTCAAATCACTTAAAAAAACTCATTCCATCTGTTACAAAGCTTATCAAGTTTGGAATGGTACTGTATTATTAGCCAATCTGTAAAAGGAATCGTCACAGTCCAGAAAAAGGAAAAATGATTAGTTTTAAAAGCTATATCTTTTCAGATAAACCAAGCAATACTAGAATTTTGTTTGAAAATGCAACCTAGCTGATTTTTGTCCTAATTAAAACACCTGCATGAGGTGCATAAAAATGTGTCTGGACCATTTTCCATACCCTTTCTTTATTTTTCTTTTAGTAAATTTATGCTCATGAAAGATATAGTTTGACTGTCCTGAAGATCAAAGTACTCTATTTATAGGGTGTGTGTGTAGATAGTGTACGAGCCTCACCCCCCGCTCTTATGCTTTGTAAAAATGCTGGAATGGTGTAGAGTGGCTCTAAAAGCCCCATGTCTAACTGGGGGAGAAACTGTGGATGAGCACTGTAAGGCTGCTTCCTGACTGTCCCTTCCCAAGCTCCAGAGTAGGGACCATGTTATGTATGGTGTTAGCCAATGGGGACATATGGGGCATGATGGAGGTGGTGCATGCCACACTGTGGCGATTCCAGGCAGTGCAGTGTGGCTCATAGAGTAGCCTGGGAAGCAGGGCCGGTGCAACCATTTATGCGACCTAGGCGGTCGCCTAGGGCACTAGGATTTGGGGGGTGCCATTTTCTTCGGCAGCGACTGTGGCGGTCGGATCTTCGGCCGTCCCAGTCGCAGCCGGCATTTAGGCGGAGGGAGCCAGGGCAGTGGAGCGCGGGGAGGGCTGCCTGTAGCAAGGGGGGGAAGCGGCACGCAGGGGAACTCCTTGCCCCAGCTCACCCCTGTCCCGCCTCCTCCCCGAGCACACCATGGCTGCTTCACTTCTCCCACCTCCCAGGCTTGCGGCGCCAATCAGCTTAGGTGCCGCAAGCCTGGGAGGCGGGAGAAGTGAAGCAGCGACGGCGTGCTCGGGGAGGAGGCGGGGCAGGGGTGAGCTGGGGCAG